>NC_064813.1:48960626-49161422 GCF_023721935.1 Panthera uncia
ATATATATATATATGTATATATAATATATATATATATGTATATGTGTGTGTGTGTGTGTGTGTATCTATATATAGATATAGTCTATACATCTATACCCAATATAGAATAGCAGTGGAACTGGGTATAGGTTTGGATCTACTGGAGATGGAGTTTTAAGTTTTTCATTCTTACTGTGACTAACAAACTATCAAAAGTGTGAAGCACAAAGTGAATGTAAGGTATTACAAGTTGGGTTTATCTTACTTTTCTTTCAAGAAACGTTTATATTGGGAAGGAACAAAAGTGAGCTTTTCAGGGAAATCATTGTAAACACGTGCTGCCCTTACCTGCACCGTAGCAATATAATGCATTATGGGCAAGAGAGGCAATCTGAGAATTCCAATTATACCACTTGGGAGCTGGGTAAACTTAATCAAGTTACCCTACTTTTTTTAATCTCAGCTTTTTTCCATCAGTAAATTGGGAATTATAATAGTATCTACTTCACAGATTGGTTGTGAGAAGTGACATAAATTCCGTGTATACAACTTAGTTCCTGGTCTTTAGTAAGGGACTGAACATTTTAGACAACATTATCATCATCATCATCATCATCATCATCATCTGTACTATTGCAATTATTAGGATTGTCCAGTTTGGCAATATTTGTTGAGTTTTATTACTTTAATCTCATGTTTATATTATGAAACTGTGCAGATGACAATATAATTTTAAAGCCACTGTAAGAGGAGTATTAATCATCTGGCACCAAAACATGTTTGAAACTAATCTCCAGAAGATTCTTTTTAATTACAAAGTTTAGGGTGTTTGACCAAGCTAATCTCTTATTCCATTTTTAACTTCATACCATCTGCTGTGCTAACCAAGTAAAATGGCAATGCATTGAAGATTAGGGTGATGCACACATTACCATCTAGTGAAATATTGTAAAACTGAAGAGGACAGATTCTGAAAATTAATTAGTAGTGTCTGTCCTACTTCAAGTATGGAGTGTAAAGTGATAAAGTTAACTGTCTTTAATCCTTAAGGTGATGAAGCCAGGCATGTTTTGGTCTCTATCACTGACCCTAAGAATTTGGCAAACCCTGTTCTGATGTTAGCATCAGTAGATTAAATTTAATTTATAGTGTGGTTACAGCTCAATCAAATCCTCCTACCTGTGAATCACCACAGGAAGCCTTAGTTCCTGGAAGAAAGTGTCTAAAAAGAACATTTCTATTTCTTATACTCTCTAAGAAACCTATAAGATTTTTTTTAAAAGTCAATTTACTCTTTTCAAGTTTCTATTTAAATAGAGCTATTTTAAAATCTATTGTTCTATATAATATATCATTGTTGTTTGTTTTCTAATGGCTAATCGAAGACTAGCTATTTATCATGATAACAAGTTGCTATCCTAGATCTGTCAACATAATATACATGCTTTTTCTAATTCAAATTCAAATGCTAATCATACCAAGTATGGAGTAGCAATTATGTATCAGCAAATGGAATACAACATATAGTTTACTAGGTATCTATTTTGAGACACTACTGTGAGGCTGTGTGAAGTTTTAGAAATGAATAATCCATATCCCCTTCCTTCCAAAAGCTCATTCAAGAAGTCTTTCTCATTTCTACAGGAACATTTTCATCAGTGTTTAAACAAACTGTTATCACTTCTATATCAATTAACAACAAAAACAACAAATGACTCTATTGACCCATGACTGCCCATTTCTCTGCACTTTTGAACAGTAAAAGTCATCAAAAGCAATTTATATACATTTTATTGCCAATATTGCTTCCATTTTCCCTGCGTCCATCCCAGTTAGGGTTTGACTTAACACACTCACACCATTGAGCAATCTTACCAACTTCTCCAGGAATTCCCATGTTCCGAAAATCAATGGTCAATTGACCATTTCAGTTATGCCTTTTTTCCATTTACTGAAGCCTTATTAATGCTTCAGAGAAAAACAAATGATCAAAAGTGCCAAATGATATGATTCAAGCTCATGATTTTTTTTCCCAAAAGAGAGGAAAATATCTCTTCCGATTCATAAAATAGAGTCTTTCACATCAATATGATTGGGTCAAATTAAGTCTTAGGTCGTTTCCCTTCATAATAGTCATTTTGACATGTTGACCACTTAAACCTTCATTCTTAAGCCAGTTATTTGTAAAGCAATATAATGGTGTCTGTTTATCAAAATCTATTCTTGGGAGTAGGAAAATATATATATATATATATATATATATATATATATATATATATATATATTTACATTTATGAGCCATATGATATACGATTTGATATTTGATCAAAATTAGAATTGTGGAGGAGCCTGGGTGGCTCAGTTAGTTGAGGGTCTTGGTTTGGGTTCAGGTCATGATCTCATGATTCATGAGCTCAAGCCCTGTGTTGGGCTCCATGCTGACAGTGCAGAGCCTGCTTGGAATTCTCTCTGTCTCGTTGACCCTCTGCCTCACTCTCTTAAAATAAATAAATAAACTTAAAAAAAAATTAGGATTTTATTAGGAAGAAAATATGAGGGAATAAAGGGAATGGAAAATAGGAAGTGATCACTACAAACAGTTTTAAATTCATTTTTGCTTTTTTAAGGTGAGGATTGTATCGTGTATAAGGGTGTCAAACTTGGCTACTCACACAAACGTATAGCATATAAAAATATAATGAAATACTTATTACAATATTACATGTTATCATATTTTTCTCTTTATTTTGTGCAAAAAGTAATTTTGCCTGGTACACAGTGTTCTTTTAGTCTCGAACATTCTTCTAGGCCTGCTTTGCCTTATTTCTACTTTATACATTAACACATTCATTCATTATTTGTTCAAGCATTCATTAAGCATCAACTACTGTGCTAGTACCTTCCTAAATTCAATAAATAAGCTAAAGCCTCCATAGAAACTTTACTTCAGGAAAATCTTTCCTACCATCTCCTGGGCATATAAGCTTATAACATTCTGTATATATTCATAGCACTGTTGCATGATTGCGATTTTTCATCTTTGATGGACTTTGCCATTAGACTGTAAGCATAGTGATTATGACTTGTTACCACTCTATTGCCAGTAGCTAGTCATTTAGTTTCCTAGGGCTACTGTAACAAGTAATCACAAACTGGGTGGCATAAAATGATAGACATTTATTGACTTACAGTTCTGGAGACTAGAAGTCCAAAACCAAAGAGTCAGTAGGCCATGCTCTCCAAAGGACTGAGAGGAAGATGTTTACTAATCTCTTCACAGCTTCTTGTGGTTGCTGACAATTCTTGATGTGTCTTGCTTCATAGGTGCATCTCAATCTTTGTCATCACATGGCATTTTCCCTGTATGTCTTTGTCTCTACATTTCTCTCTTCTTATGAGGATACCAATCATTGGACTGATACTATCCAGTATGACCTGATTTACAAAGACTCTGTTTCCACATAAGGTCACATTTACATGTACTAGTGGTTAGGACTTAGACCCATATTTTTAGGGAACATAAATCATCCTGATAACCCTATAGTGCCTGGAATATTGCAGGAACTCAGAAAATATTGTTGACTAACAGATAGAGTGACTTCCTCCACCTTCCATGGACACTGAAGTATATAGTAACTTACTACATAATCTGAAATACTAGAATTTCATAAAGGGAAGATATTTTGCTATTCATTTATAATGGTGATTTAGAGAAATAATTCTTTTATGATTTATGTTAAGATATGTTTATTCAACCTGTATTTGCACATTAATGACAAAGGAGAATTTATTTTTTGGGAATGGTTTATTTTTACTAATTGGTCAGCTGTTATTATACATTGTATATACATATGTACATACAATTATATAAATAAATATATATGCATATAATTAATGAAAATTAATATATATGAAAGCATACTTTTTTATTTTTTAATGTATTTTTTAAAGTTTATTTATTTACTTTGAGAGAGAGCACGCAAGAAAGCACATGTATGAGCAAGCAGGGGAGGGGCAGAGATAGAGGGAATAGAGATAATCCCAATCAGGGTCAGCACTGTCAGTACAGAGCCCAACATAGGCTCGAACTCCCATTAAGATCAGGACCTGAACTGAGATCAAGAGTTGATCACTTAAGGGGTGCCTGGGTGGCTCGGTGGTTAAGTGTCTGACTTGGACTCAGTTCACGAGTTTGAGCCCTGCATCAGCTTTGTGCTGACAGCTCAGAGCCTGGATCCTGCTTGGGATTCTGTGTCTCCTGCTCTCTGACCCTCCCCTGCTCTCTCTCTCTCTCTCTCTGAAATAAATAAACATTAAAAAATTAAAAAAAAATAAAGTGTCAATTGCTTATAAGCTTTCAAAATGCAATTAAAAAAAAGAGAGTTGGTGACTTAACCAACTGAGCCATCCAGACGACCCTTTTTATTTTAAAGTACTACTGGGACCATTGTGTTGGGAAGTGACTCAGCTGTTCAAAGGCCAAAGCAAGGATGCCAGTCTGTTGTATTCATCCATATGAGAGAAGAAGGTGACTTGTACCAAGGTTGTAGTCTTGGAGATGGTGAGAAGTGGCTACCTCATGCATACTCCTGAAGATGCTGATGAATTGGAGGTGAAGTGAAAAGGACTGAATTGCCAAAGATGACAATAGATACTTTATTTAAGCAACAGCAATGATGAAGATGCCATTCATTTAGAAGAAGAGGAATTATTATTTAGAATAATTATGTTTTGGGGGAGAAATTGATTTTGAATTTATTGTGTTTAAAATTTATTATATTTTCAAGCAAAGATGTCCAGAAGATAGTTAAGTATTGCAACATAAAGTTCAGCAAAGAGATCAGATACGAACTTGTGAGTCATTGTAAAGATGGCATTTAAAGCTGTGAAGCTGGATGAAATCATAAAAGAGGTTAATGTCAACAGAAAAAAAAAGTCAAGACTGAGCATTGAAACATTCCATTGCTTAGAGATCGTGAGATGAGGACAAGCAAACAAATGAGACTAATGAAAGAGATAAAAAAAAAAAAGTACCCAGTAAAGTAGGATATTAAGGAGAGTATAGTGTCCTGCAACTCTAACTCACTCTACCCATTATAGTTTCCTCAAGAATTCTCATGCAGCTTCAATTACAGACTCGTCCTCATCTTGAATCTTTTTTGATGGTCTCTTGATTCCATTGCCCTTCTTAAATTTTGGTATCCAAAATTAAACAGTGTTCCAAATTCATTTTGACAGTGCAGAATAGAGTGAGCTTATCAATTCCCATGATAAGCACACTATAACTCTATTAATGCTGCCTGGGATTAAATTAGCTTCTGCTAGCTTGTCACATTATTTGCTTTGATTAACTGAAAATCCCCAGATCCTTGACATATGAACTGTTTTCAAGCCAAGGTTCCTCCCTCCTTTAACTTTTACTATTGATTTTTAGAAATTATATCCAGAAATTTACATTTATACTTACTAATGTCATCATTTGGTTCCAGCTGATTTCGCCTTTCCAATTTATTCTCATTCTTGATTCAACAATGAAATAAAATAGTTACAGTTTTAAACTAGATGTGTTGTCCCAACCTGATAAGCATACTTTAATTGCCTTCTGCAATTCATCAGTATCAGAAAAGATGAAGTCTGTAGCTGTCTATTAGAAATGTCTGCAAAGAATACCACTGATGCTTCATGGTAAGGGATGATGTTTGTTGTTGGTGATGCTGGTATTTGCAAAGCATTTATAAAATCAAAATGATTAGTTCTGACTTTTTTTCTCACTCTAAAAGAATAATAATGTTTATTAGGGTATAATTAGAGAATAAAGACATAATAAAACCACTCTCCTCTATTAACACAGTTGACAAATATGTAGCAATTATGGGCTGATATAAATTATAAGCTCCTTACTTAGATCGTCAGTCATTTAATCCTTAGTGAACTCTAAACTAGATACTATTAACATCTCCATTATACAGAAAAGGAAGCTGAGGCTTAAAGGAGTGAATATGGTAATTCTTCAAGTAGTCATCATCATTCAAAAAACGGAGTTGATATATTATTCCAGGCATCTGACTCCAGAGCTCCTGCACTTATCTGGCAGGTTCTGTTCCCTCCTTGCAAATCAGTCTGAGGAGATCAGTGTAAAATTAAAACCACAAGTAATCTCATCATCAGATAAAGTTACTATGAATATTTTCAGCTGTATTTTTGCACATTTTTGAGTCTATATGTTTATATAGACAATAAAAAATTTAATTGTTATTACATATATGCTTTTATTTATTTTTTTTAATGTTTATTTATTTTGAGAGAGAGAGAGGGGAGGGGCAGAGAGAGAGGGGGAGAGAGAGAGAATCCCAAGCTGGTCCCATGCTCAGCACAGAGCCTGATGTGGGGCTTCATCTCACAAACTGTGAGATCATGACCTGAGCTGAAATCAAGAGTTGGACATTTACCCACTGAAACACCCAGGTGCCCCATAAATACTTTTGAAACTTGACTTTTTTGTCTTTACTTAAAAACATACCCTGAAAACATTTCCATGCCAAAGAGAATGGACCCATAGCAACAGTTAAGTTTATATAATTATATAAACATATAATATTAAATAATTGTAAGAATTAAGTTACATTGTTTATACTTAAAGGATGGGTTATTATTTTATCAACTTCTTGTCACTTAACTTTGCTTCTAAATATTTTTTTAAATATTTTAAACAAAGCTGATAATATCCATTATAAAATTATAGCCACTATGATATAGTAGTTTGAAATCATAAAGCCTAAACTTTAATGCAGGGTGCTCCATGGGATAGTGATCTGATAAGTGAATTACTTAGATTCTCTAAGCTTCAGGTTGCTTATGTTTAAATGATATAGTTAACAGTACCAGCTTCCCAGAGTTGGCGTATGGGTAAAGTAAAAGAGTGTCAGAAAAAGCTTAGAATGCTGTCGGGAAACTAAGAGCTAGTATGTTTACCCTTAGATTTGTGCAAATGATCCCATTATTTCTATAGGTTGCCTATAGATATGCCTCTGAAACTAAAACATGTGGCAAAGAAAGTATTTGTAGTTTTTCTGTATGTTTATTTATTTATTTTGATAGAGCATGAGCAGGAAAGGGGCGGGGGGGGGAGAGAATCCCAAGATGGTCCCATGCTGCCTGCACAGGTCCCAATGTGGGGCTTGAACCCACAAAACTGTGAGGTCATGACTTGAGCTGAAACCAAGAGTCAGACACTTAACTGACTGAGCCACCCAG
This sequence comes from Panthera uncia, assembly GCF_023721935.1. Lineage (NCBI taxonomy): Eukaryota > Metazoa > Chordata > Mammalia > Carnivora > Felidae > Panthera > Panthera uncia. The sequence goes on from NC_064813.1 coordinate 48,967,860, forward strand.
GCACCCTATTTATAGTTTATTCCATCTTGATATACATGTGAAATTTCTTTCCAGAGCCCATTAAAATTTTGCCATTACAAAACACATTTAATTACATTGATATAGATCAGAGTTTTCATTTTTCATTACTTAAAGTAAGAAATGACATTTACAATTTGATTTTCTTAGAAGAGATCTGTAACTCGTTTATGTCCTAGGATTTACTTTTGCAAAAATGAAGGGTTTTTTCTTTTTCTTTTATATACAACTTTAAGTTTTATGAGAAATAGTTTTTTTTAAAGATTCGGCTTTGATGGCTACATATACATGACCTTATACTTATAAAATGCTCAAAAATAAAAGTTCAAAAAATGAAAGTAATGGTAAAGTTGTGCAAAAGGCATTCAGGTCCAGAAGTTTTCCATCAGTAACATAATGTGGAATGATATGATATTGCACCTTTTCACATACTAATGAGGTGACTCTCTTAGTGTTGACATGGCTACTTCTGTTAAAAGAGAGTTCGTGACTCCTATATTCCTAAAACTGGTTAAAGATACCAATGCTCCTGGGCCCCTTCACAAGAAAACTTCTATGATTGATTACATAAGAATGGAGAGTTTAATTTACCACAATGTTAGAGGCTGACAGACCAGTATTGATGCACAATGTATCAGTTTAAGGGTAGAAGCAGGTTAGACATTGTCTTCAAACTAACATTCTACTATTAACCTAAAGGAAATGTACTTGCTTATAAACTTCGATTTAACTCAAATTATCTTTTTTTCCCCACATATGGAAAGAAGCAGCTATAGACAAATGTTTTTCATTATCTGGGCATTGTATATTTATCAAATATGGCAACAATATTCATATTGAGGTTTCCCAATGATACAGATTAGATGATTTACATTGCACTTCCTCCTTGTCATAAACTTCGCTCTGAACATTGTCTATCAAATGTTTTCATCAAATGTTTTTAAGTATTAATATAAATTCCAGTTAGCATACACTGTACTACTAGTTTTGGGTGTATAATATAGTGATTGGACACTTCCATACATCACCCAGTGCTCATCACGAGTGAACTCCTCAATCCCCATCTCTTGTTTAACCCATCCCTCCACCTGTCCGTCCTCTGGTAATCATCAGTTTGTTCTTCCTAGTCAACAATATGCTTCTTGGTTTCCCTCTCTCTCTCTCTCTCTCTCTCTCTGCTCATTGATTTTGTTTCTTAAATTCCACACATGAGTGAAATCATATGATACTTGTCTTTCTCCTGACTTAATTTACTAAGTATAATACTCTAGCTCCATCCCTGTCATTGCAAATGGCAAGATTTCATGTGAATGGATAAAGATGTGATGTACACACACACACACACGGAGGGATATTACTCAGCCATAAAAAATAATGAAATCTTCCCATTTGCAATGCACAAATATTTAACATTTGCTGTTTTAAATGTTTACTTTTTACTCCACAAATCGTAACCATACTTTAGAAAATGAGCTTATTTTAATGATTGAATGAGTTACTACATGTAAAGTGCTAATAACAACAACGAGCTCCTAATAATCCCTTAATAATCCATAGCATGTATTACTTTATGTGTCTGTATAATCTGAGAGCATGTGAAAACACTTGCCTATTAGAATAAAAATAGTTAATATTTGTTTAATATTTAATAACTTAAATATTTTTCACAAATATTAATGAGTCACATAATCTTCTCAAGTAAGTGTTCTTATTCTTACTCTATGGGTCAAGAAAAATAAAACATGGAAGTGCTGAGTAACTTTTCCAGGTTAAATAGATTGTAAATGACTAGGACTTATTCCAAGGGCTTATGATTTAAATTTCATGATTCATCCTTTATTTCACTCACCAACAAAAGATGATTTACTCTCGAATACTATAAAATACATTCTAAAAGTACTAATGGACACAAATCTTATATAATTGATTTACAATTCATTATTTTCTGGAAATTTTTAGGGAGTAGGACCAAATATCTAGAACTCAGACAATAGATTTTGTTAAGTGGGAGATATTTACACTGACTACTGTGCTTTTACAAGGGAAATACAACGTTGGAACTTAATCGTGATGCTTCCTCCTTTTATATGTGCTCATAATTACCAAATGCTGTGTCACTGCAACCTAAAGGTGACAAATAATGTCTTCAATAAATCAGAAGTCAGGTTTTATTGTCATTTTAATACAAAAACATGAAATTTAAGTTCTCCTGAATCTAATGGCTCACTAAAAATGTTAAAAAACTAGGGAATTACTTTGTGAATGACTTCATACAAAACACCCAGTTAGATATTTTCCCGAGATGAATAGAGAAGAAAAAAATACATCCAGGAATGGATGAGTGCCAATATACTAATTTCAAGGGCCTCCTTTCATATCCCTGTTCCACCTGCACCACTGAGAAGACACAAATCAATACTGTATCTATTCTGAGTTGTCAATTTGCCAACCCCACGTGATGAAAGCCCTTGAGGAAATTTAGAATGAGGCTGGGTCTACAAGACTGCAGTGAATTGAAATGACTGCAGCATTTGCCCTTTCCAGATTGGGTTGGGTAACTCATTCACATGGCTTGAACCTCACGGTCCACAGAACTAGGCACGTTTATTTGGATCTCACAACCAAGACAAACCTATTAGGACTGCGCTTTGGCCAATTAAGTGGCTGGTAATTTTATGAAAGCAAATATTAAATGAAAGGGAATTTTTAAGATCTGGGAGCAGGTGAAATTCGTTAGAAGGACATCTGAATTGTCAGATGAAGGACACCTTTGAACGGCCTGTTCTGAAGGGACAAAGAGTTTAATAAATACGTACTTTACTTCAGTATTTGCCAAAGGTAGACTGTCCTTTTCTCAGGAAGATTAAAGAATTAGAGCCTGACTCCCCTCTTTGAATAAATTCATTCTTGGCTCAGGGTGATTTTTTACAGAACTTATAGTTGGTTTTTTTTTTTCCCAACTTGTTACACAACTAAGTTGAAGTATGAGTTTTTTAAGACTCATTAAGTGAGTACACATCTCTAATTTTCTCGGCAACTATTGAATATGCAGTTGGAACCAAAAACAATGTTTTCATTTGTGATGGTGTATTAGGAGGGAGAATGTAAATCCCACTTGTGTAGACAAGGAAAGATGTGACAGGATTTCTAAGTATGAAGTAATTAGGAAAAGTTGAGAGGATAAAAAAAAACCCTCAAGATTCTTTAGAAGTATGTACATGCATCTTGGGATTTTGTTTTTGTTTTTGTTTTTGTTTTGTTTTTCAGTTTTATATTTCATGTCAATGGTAAGGTGAAATGGAACTGAAAGGTTCATGTTAATGAAAATGTTTAGGTTTCCCGAAGTAGAAAATAATATTACATTTTAAAACAAAAGAGTCACATGTTCTCTGCAAGTTATAAATGGCCTTAAGCAATACGTACATCCATTTTCTGTATGTGCACATATAATTTTCTACTATTCCTCATTATTTGTGTCTTTTTACTTTCAAATTTACACATCATAAGCTTTACCCAGAGGAGTTAAGCTTAATATAAAACTTTTTAACAAGGAAATTACCATATAAAATCTGAGGAAGTTAATTTCCACAAATTATCTTTATGAAAGGGCAAAGAATATTGAAATAGTCTTGAAAATAAGTACTGATCCATATGCCTAAGACCAATAAGATATCAGTGTGTGGTGAATGAAATTGGGTTGGAGCATGAATGAGAATTAGCTGATAGATTTAATGAGAAATATGCTATTCACTACCGTTCATTTACATTATTATTATTTGATAATTAATGAATCTCTGGTAGAAGCTTATGAATATTTTTATATGATTTAGAGTAAAAGAAAAGATGGCTAAAATAAAACTCAAGGTCATTGGGATATATGTATGTTATCAATTAAAATTTTAAAGATCTTGTAAAGTTAGAGATATCAAGGTCTAAAAATAGAGATAAGAAATATAAATGCATGCTTATATTTCCTTCACTTTTTTTTCCCTTTAAAGAAGTAAATTAGTCATATCACATATCAAGATTAATGTGGGTATTGCTTCTGAAGCTCAAGGCTGGCTCAGCACATGACTGTAAGGAGCTAAAGCCTGTGCTTCCACAGATACTGAGAACCTTATCCATATCGCCAGTGCATTTTTGGTGGAGGAAAATGTCAAGGAAGCAATGTATTGCCAAAATGAGGAACTAGGACCAACATACTTGGAGATTTTCAAATGACAAATTTAAGAAAGCAGGTAAATGAAGAAATGTAAAGATTCTTTTTATAATGGGACCAAGACTAGACAGGAAACCTGACATCCTGAGGTATGGGGAAGAGAGCATTTTTGTAAGAGTTGACACTTGAACTCTAACCATGACTACGAATTTTCAGGGTGGCCTTGAACAAATTATCAAAGATCTTTGAGGCTCATATTTTTCATTGATAAGAAAATGGGGATAACTGGACTTCTCAACCTAACTTCATGGGGTTGGAATATCATAATGAAGAAGATTAAATATGTTTTTTTATGACAGATAGAGTGGTGTGCTGGAAATGAGCTTAGACTTTAATGCCTGGCTTCTCTATTAATTAATTATGCCACCATGTGCAAGTTGTTTTTTTCTCTCTGATGATCTATTATCTGTAAAGAAGGTAAACTCTAACAACTATCTTTAAAGACTGCAGCATCATTGAAGTGGTGAATCCATACCCTGAGAAGTGCAGTTTAGCTCTAATGTAAGTATTTGCTACTTGATAAGATTCCTTCTTAATTCAGTTTGAATTGGAGATGTTTTAATTGACCATAACTGGTCTAATGCTTCTTGTCTAAATGTTTTCTTGCCTCAAATTTCTGTCCTAGTACATCTTTTCCTCTGAAAATGAAATATCTTTCTAAGGAATCTCATTCAGTCCCACCCATTTAATACCCATAGTGTTAAATACAAGCATTTACTGATGTAGATATATAGCATTTGTTTCTTTAGTCCAGATCTCTCTGCAGAAATCCATCCTGATTCTAATACCTGTCTGCTTTTTGACATCTTATTGTGGATATTAAAAGGCTATCTCAAAATTAATATTTTGAAAATGGAGCTCTTGATATTCCTTCAAAAATTCATCCTCCTCCTATTTCCTCACCATCACTCAGCTACTTGGTCAAATGAAAACTCTATGGATTATTCCTAATACCCCCTTTTCCCTCATTAACCGTATTCAATCCATTAACACCTTTAATCTCCAATCCATCCACTTGTTGCATTCCATATTTCACCTTTAGCCAAAGATACCATAATGTTTGATCTGAACAATTCTTACAAGCATCTGGCAGGGCTCAGTGAATTCACTCATAGTAGCCAGGGTGATTCCTCAGCAGTGTAAATTAGATTACGTCAATCCTTTGAATGAAAAATATTCAGTGATATTTGTTCTTTTGTTCTTGGAACAAATTCCAAATCCCTTCCCATAACCCACAGATTTCTTCATGAACCTGCTCTCTCCATCTTTCTGATCTTTTCTTACAGAATTCTTTACCTTCTCACTGTTGTCTAGCTACCTTGTCTCCAAGCACTCTTCCCAAGCTTTCACACTATTTATCTCCTCTGGAATACGTCTCCTTGGCCTTCATCATGGCCACTTTGTTCTCACCTTTCAGTCAGTCCTGCAATGCCACTTCCTCAGAAAAGCATTTCTTGGCTGCTGTATTCAAACTGGATTCTCTGGTTCCTTTTTATTTCAAAATGATTGTGCATGTTTTTTTCTTCACAACACTACTCTCAAGCTGCTTATTTTGCTATGGCATTTCTCTACTGATTTATTGTCTTTACAATGCATCTCTCACTAGAAGGTGAATTCCACAAAAGAAATGTCTCAGTCTGAGTTTGGTACAGCTATATTCCCATTGCCAAGAACAGTGGCAAGAGTTGAACTTGTGCTATAATAAATTTTACAGGGAGTATGGGAAGGGTAAGTAAAAGAGCATCTTTTCAAATAGGTATTCCAGTCTTTTTTTTTTTTCTTGATACTCAAATCAGCAAATGATAATGTTGCTTTCACCATGAAAATGAGTGAATTTCATGAAAAATTTTCATATTTTTAGATACAATGTGTTCATCAGCTGAATATTTGAATAACAGTATTCTATTTGGGCGTGTGTGTTTTAATCCTGTAATAAATCTAGGGGTAGATACTCAGAGGTTGGTACTGTGGCTCAGTTAAGCAGTTCCTATCTTATACTCTACTGTTTTCAACAAGCTGGTTTTTGTGTTTAAACTTGTGTTTGTCAGGAATGTGAAGGGTTTGAAACTTCACCCTACTTACAGAATAAGTACAGCTGACCTTGGAACAACGTGGGTTTAAACTGTGTGGCTCCACTTATACAGGATTTTTTTTTTCAATAAATATAGTACATTACTGGGGTGCCTGGGTGGCTCCGTCAGTTGAGCAGCCGGCTTCGGCTCAGGTCATGATCTCGGGTCTGTGAGTTCGAGCCCCGTGTCGGGCTCTGGGCTGATGGCTCGGAGCCTGGAGCCTGCTTCAGACTCTCTGTCTCCCTCTCTCTCTGCCCCTCCCCTGCTCATGCTCTGTCTCTGTCTCTCTCTCTGTCTGTCAAAAATAGAGATTTTATATATATATATATATATATATATATATATATAGTACATTACTGTGAATGTATTTTCCTTACAATTTTTGAAGTAACATTCTTTTCTCTAGCTTACTTGATTGTAAGAATACAGTATATAATACATATAACATAGAAAGTATGGGTTAATTGACTATGTTATCAGTAAGACTTTTGGTCAACAGTAGGCTATTAGTAGTTAAGTTTGGGGGGAGTCAAAAGTTATACATGGATTTTTGACTGCATGGAGGTCAGCACCCCTATCTCCCTGCATTGTTCAAGGGTTATCTGTAGTTATCTTGCTACAGCTTCAGAGATACTGGCAGAAGACTTTGAACTTCTGGGTCAGAGACAAACAGAGAAGACTTTAGGAATCTTAGCATAGGAGGTGGCATGAATTTCATGTTTACATTGATTCTGTTTGTCCTGCAAGCCCCTCAGAGCTACTCTGCAGCAGCTCCGATGGATGCTACACACACACTCAGGTTGTTTCACGGATAAGTAACCCCCAGGTAGGAAATCCCAAATCTTAGAAGTAGGCTGCTGGCAAACATGCCCACACCTTTGTACCAGAGGAGGGTATTGTCTTAATTATCCTAGTCAGAAAACAAATGTTCTCTTGTTCAAGGGAAATACTATTTCCAAGTTTCAAAACTGTTTTCCATGCAAATTTTCTTGGAAAGATAATCCAAAAAAAAAGCTGTCACAGTAGGAATAGAAACACCATGGAGAATTTCCTCCAAACAGTCTGGTGTTGCAAGAGAGCTTCTGTAGGTCCAGAATCATGTCTTCACACAATTCTTTTCAAGGCGGAAAGAACAGAGCCATGTATACAGCCTTTTTTCTTGTAACTTCTTTTCTATATTTCTCTTTCTTTCTTTCTTTCTTTCTTTCTTTCTTTCTTTCTAGTGATGCAAGTCTTTCCTGGTGAGATGCCAGGAGACATTTTATTAAGACTCCTTGGCTAGAACTGGATCATATCTTTACTTCTAGACCAAAAACTGTCAAGCAGGAAGGGAATTCTCATGTATGATTTAGTTCAAAATTGGGTATAAGACCTTCATCCATTGAGAAGGTCACTGCTTGATAAGTACATCAACTGTCTTCTTTTGGTAAAAAAAAAAAAAAAGAGCAAGAGGTAGGAGGAAGAAGGTATGATAACTCTTGAGTAATAATAATAATAATAACAATAATAAATGGAACACACAGTAACATTTACCATGAGCCAGACTTTAGTCTAAGGACTTCTAGTAATTAATGTTATACCCAAAACATATGTTATACAATTTCATAAAGGTAGGTTTTATTATTATTTTCATTCTACATGTGAGCAATTTGAGACATAGTAACTTACAAGTCATGTAGGTAGTATGTGGTGAGGTTTGGATTTAAACTTTAGTAATCCAGCTAGGGAATTCATGGTTTTAAGTAGGACACTATGCAATTACCTTCTCAACTGCAATAAAATTAAATTTATAGAAAAGCCAACATGTGCTTGTTGTAGACAAACAAGCTGGTATAAAGGTCTTAAAGTGGAAATAAGCTTAACATGTTCAAGAAACGGATATAGGAATATTTAATGGCATGAGGTTGGAGAAGTAGACAGGAGCCAAAATACACAAGGGCTTGAAAGCCTAGGTAAGGAAATTTGGATTTTATTTTTTAAATAAAGATTATCTATTTGGGGGATTTTCTGATGACAGAATGATATGATTTGAGAGGTTTTTTTTTAATGTGGGGTGCCTGGGTAGGTCAGTCGGTTAAGCGTCTGAATCTTGGTTTCAGCTCAGGTCATGATCTCATGGTTTCAGGAGTTCAAGGCCCACATCCGGCTCCAAGCTGACAGTGCAGACCCTGCGTGGGATTCTCTGTCTTCCTCTCCGTCTCTGCCCCTCCCCCACTTGTGCTATCTCTGTCTCTCTCAAAATAAATAAATATTTTTTTTTAAATTATAAAAATGTAGTTTGAGGTTTTGTTATTTTACTTTTTATAATTATGCTAAAATAGATACATACATGCATAACAAACATTGCCATTTTAACAATGTTAAGCATAAAATTCAGTGGCATTAATTAGATTCACAATGTTGTACAACCATTACTATTGCTATAGTTTTGAAAAATTTTATCAACCCACACAGAAACTCTGTACCCAGTAAGGAATAACTTCCAATTCCACCATTGTCCCAGATCCTGGCAAACTCTAATATATTTCCTGTATCTGTGAATTTGTTTATTTTAGATATTTCATATAAATATTTTTATATGAATCACATACTTTGTGTGTGCGTGTGCGTGTGTGTGTGTGTGTGTGTGTGGCTTATTTCGCTTAACATAATGTTTTTATTATTTATTTATTATTTATTTCAGAGAGAAAGTGGGAGTGGGAATGGGGCAGAGGGAGAGAGAAAGAATCTTAAGCACCCTCACACTCAGCATGGAGTCCAACATGGGGCTCAATCCCATAACCCTGGAATCATGACCTGAGCCAAAATCAAGAGTCAGGTGCTCAACTGACTGAGCCACCCAGGCACCACTTAACATAGTGTTTTTGTTTGTTTGTTTGTTTGTTTGTTTATTTATTTATTTATTTATTTTTTAACATAATGTTTTTAAATTCACCCATGTTGTAGCATATAATAGAATCTAATTCCTTTTTTTGGTTAGATAATATTCACTTTATGAATATATATTTTGTTCATCTGTTCATCTATTGATGGTCACTTGAGTTGTTTCCACCTTTTGACTGGTTGAGTGATGCTGTAATAAACACTGGTATACAGTCATCTGCTTGCGTCCCTGTTTCCAGTTCTTTTAGGTATATACCTAGGAGTTGAATTGCTGGGTCATTTGGTAGTTTTATGTATACAGTTTTGAGAAACTGTCAAACCTCTTTCCATAGCAGCTGCCTTATTTCACATCCCCACCTGCAACGTACAAGAATTCCGATTTTTCCATGTTTGCCAGCACTTGCTTGTTTCTCTCTCTCTTTCTCACTCTGCTTCCTTCCTTCCTTTTTTTTTTAATTAGAACCATTCTAGCAAGCATGAAGTAGTGTTGAATTGTGTTTATGATTTGCATTTCCCAAATGATCAATGTTGTTGAGTATCTTTCATGTGCTTATTGGCCATTTGTGCATCATCTCTGGAGAAATGTCGATTCATGTCCTTGGCTCATTTTTAAAATTGAATTGTGTGTGTTTTTGTTGTTGTTGTTGTTGTTGAGTTGTAAGAATTTTTAATATTTTTTGCATATTAAACTTTTTCAGAAATACAATTTGTAAATAATATTTTCCCACTTTGTAGTTTGAGTTTTCACTCTCTTCATTGTGTCCTTTGAGGTTTTTAATTTTAATGAAGTCCAGTACCTATTTGTCATTGTTGTTTTTCCTGTACTTTGGCATCATATTTAAGAAACTATTGCCAAATCCAAGGTCATGCAGATTTGCCCCTAAGTATTCTTCTAAGAGTTTTATAGTGTTTTAAAATTTGCATCTTTGATACATTTTGAGTTAATTTCTGTATCTGGTATATGGCAAAGGTAAAATCCTACTCTTTTGCATGTGGATATAAAATTTTCCCAGGATTATTTGTTGAAAATAATGTTCTTTCCCTATTTAATGGTCCTTGAAACCTTATACAAAATCAATTGACCATAGTTGGTGAGAGTTTATTTCTAGGCTCTCAACTGTATTCCATTGGTCTACTTGAATATCTCATGCTAGTACCATACTATTTTAGATATTATAGCTTTATAATACATTTTTAAATCAGGAAGTGAAATACTTTCACCTTCCTTATTCTTTCTTTAAGATTGTTTTGAGGAGCACCTGGGTGGCTCAGTTGGTTGAGTGTCTGACCTCGGCTCAGGTCATGATCTCACCGTCTGCGGGTTCGAGCCCCGCGTTGGGCTCTGTGCTGGCAGCTCAGAGCCTGGAGGCTGCTTCAGATTCTGTGTTTCCTTCTCTCTCTGCCCCTCCCATGCTTGTGCTCTGTCTCTGTCTCTCAATAATAAATAAACATTAAAAAAAATTTTAAAAAGATTGTTTTGACTATTCAACTCCATAGAGACAGCATATGAATTTTAGGTTGGGTTTTTACATTTATGAACATATGCTGTTAGGAATTTGATAGGTATGCATTCAATCTGTCTATTGCAGTGGATAATATTGGCATCTTAACAATAGCAAGTCTTCTAATCCATAAACATGAGATGTATTTCCGTTATTTAGGTCTTCTCTAATTTCTTTCAGTAATGTTTTGCACTTCTCAGTGTACAAGTCTTATGTCTCCTCAGCTAAATGAATTTCTGACTATTTTGGGTTTTTTTGATTCTATTATAAACGAAATTGTTTTCTTAATACTATTTTTGGATTGTTCATTGTCAGTGTATAGAAATACAACTGATTTTTGTGTGTTGATTCTGAGTCTTGTACTTTGCTGAATTTATCAGCTTTAACTGTGTGTGTGTGTGTGTGTATGCACTCATTAGGTTTTTTCCTATATAAGATCATTTCATCTACAATGGAGATAGTTTTACTTCTTCCTTTCTATTTTGAATGCCATTTATTTCTTTTTCCAAGCATTAGTGTTCTGGCTAGAACTTCTGGTACCATGTTCAATGGAAGTGGTGAATTCAGGCATCCTCATCTTGTATCCAATCTTAGGGAAAAAGCCTTCAATCTTTCACCATTGCCTATTATGTTATGTTAATTTGAGTTTTTTAAATACTTAGTTTTATTGCTATCTGGAGAAGGGACTGCCAGGAGTAAAAGCAGGTTTTCTAATTAGAAAGAAATTATAATGTTTGTTGCTATGGTGGCTTAACAGATGGGGGAAAAAAAAGCAGATTAGGGATGTGTTTGGATGTAGGATGACAGGACTTATATCATTACAGGGTGGTGGTTTGGCAAAGACATTACTGGTGCACTGTCCAATACATCACCTATTGGTCACATGTAGCTATTGTAAATTATAATTAATTAAAATTAAATAAAAAAAATTCTAGTTCTTTACTTGTGTTAATCACTTTTTTCATTTATAACAAAAATTTAACATTTTCTTCTAGCTTTACTGAGATTTGGTTGATGAATACCATTGTATATGTTTGTAGCTTAATGATTTGATGTATGTATGTGAGGTGGAACACATTCACCACCTCACATAGTCTGTGTGTGTGAGTGTGTGTGTGTGTGTGTGTGTAGTGAGAATATTTAAGATCTATTCTCTTAGTAACTTTCAAGTATACAATAAAGCACAGTTAACTATAGTCACCATGCTGTACACTGTATCCTCAGAACTTATTCATCTTATAACTGGACTTATACCCTTTGACACTTTCACCGTTTCTCTCCTTGTGGCTAGTGTCTACCATATCAGACAATGGAGATATAGAACAAATTGATGATGGCAGAAAATTATACAGCATTAACCTAAATCCTGCCTGTGTGTTGGTCTCTGCCTTTCTTCCTTTTTCATGGCTAAGAAAGAGAAAATGAGTTTAAATAGGAAAAGAAATATCAACAGTAGCCTTTAAAGAGAGAAAATTATTTTTCTAATGTAACGTACTTAAATCAATTAGCATTCAAGCAAGTTAGATGCGTTTGTTTATGTCAGAAGTTCAACAAAATACATTTGTTATAAATGAATATTCATGACAGTATTTTTGGGCAGACAATATGGTCTGGTGTTTAAGAAATTATGCTCTGATGTCAGATTTCTTATTTGTATTCTACCTCAAAACAGATTAATGAATATTTGTAATCATCTGTTTCCTCATAGATATTATGGGGATAAGATATTTTTAACTACTTGTATTGTTATGAGAATAAGAAAATAAAGCTTATAACACAATTTCAACACATTTGAAATGCTTACTCTGAATCACAGAGAGATATTTATGAAAACAGGTTATAAATAGATAAGCAGATAGATGATAACATGCTTTCATTATACAGCTCTAATTTAGTTATGCCTGCTTCAAATTCTGAATAAAATTCACAGATTTAACATGGAAATTATTAAATGTTTATTTCTTTGAGTATTCTGAACTTTCTATATTTGATGCTATTTCTATATTTCATTTCATCAAAACAATTACTGGATGAAAAAGTCACAGAACACCCAAAGGTAAACAGTTACTTTGCCAGTATAGGTTTTGTTTCTCAGTGAGCTGTTACTGTATGAAGAGAAATCATGTTCGTAAAGTATTATGCATATTTAACACTGCAGGGACAAGATTTGTAATCCTCTGCTTCTTCATAGATACAGTGGGGCTATGATAGCTTTGACTATTTAGATTGTTATGAAAATGAAACAAAAAAATTGTAGCTATACTTTGTGGCTTGGAACTTTTTGACTTCCTTAGTACTTAAAGATGCCCACAGTCATCAGAAGAATGTGTTTTTGGTTAAATTACACAGATATCTTTGTTATCAGAAAAATCTATGAAAAACATCATGTCTGAGGATATTCTTGTTTTTATTTTGAGGACATTTTACTTAAAACTAAGAAGGCCATGAGGGGAATTAAAAATTCTCATTATATAAAATGGAAAAAAATACTAACATATTTATTTACTTCTATGGTCTCAAAATGGCAATGTTTTCAGGTATCAAATATTTCAGAAGGCCTTTTTTAAAAAAATACTTTATTTTTGAGAGAGAAACAGAAACAGAGCACCAGTGGGGGAGGGCAGAGAGAAGGAGAGAGGCATTTTAAAGTGAATTTTCCAAACATGTATATGAACAAATATAATTAGGTTAGCAAGAAAGTCTGTTTCTTCGGATTACAGTTATATGAGTGATTAACTTATTACTCAATATATATAATTGCCTATTTATATGGTTTGCCCATTTCCCATTGAATTAAACTTTTTTTATTGATACATAGAGTTGTTCTTTTTTGTTTTGTTTTGTTTTGTTTTTTTTTACTAAATTAGATATGTTAGCTTTTTTATATGTATTGTGAATTCTAATTTTGTTCAGTTGTTATGCCTTTTGCCTTTGGTTACCATGATTTGGGGAGTGACAGTGTGGTGAAGCACACATTCCTATTTATATAAAGTAGAAATAAATATTTTATTTTATGAATTTTTGATTTTAACGTAAAGTTAAAACAACATTTTCCACTCCATATTCATAAGTAAATATCTTCTATATTTTTGTTGGAGATATATATATATATATATATATATATATATATATAAATCATGTGTGAATGTATGTATCTTTAAGTCCTTTGGATTTATTTTAGTGTGTAATGAAATATCAATTGAACCCCATTATTTTTTAAATAACAACCCAGTTTATCACACTGTTGATTTAAAATTCTAATACCACCTGGTTTATTTGAAATGCTATCTCTAGGTTATAGTAAATTTCTGTATGTATGTGGGTCTATTTCTGAAACATTATTTCGTTGGTCTGTTTATCTGGAAGTCATTAAGTTAATTTTTCTTTTTATTTTGTTTTTTAATAAGCCTAACTTGTCACTGTTACCGCCCTTGTCCCTCTTCTTTCTAAAGGTTTCTTGGACATTTATGCTTATTTGTTTTTCCATGTAGCCTATCCATGACACCTTTATGAGGTTGTCTTTCTATGGTATATATTTCTATTTATTTCATTTTATGTTGGTGATTAAGAATGTTCAAAATTTGGAGCACCTGGGTGGCTCAGTCAGTTGAGTCCAACTCTTGATTTTGGTTCAGATCATGACCTCATGGTTGGTGAGATCAAGCCCTATGTTAGGGTCTGTGCTGATAGCACAGAACCTACTTGGGATTCTCTCTATTCCTCTCTCTCTGCTCCTCCCCTGCTCACCCATGCTCGCTCTCTCTCTCTCAAAATAAATAAATAAACATTTAAAAAAAGAATGCTCAAAATTTTTTCTCAGGTAGATTTTTCTCATACTTTGTGTTTTTTCTCAGATTTTGATTTTTTTGTTTGTTTAAAATATAAGTAAGATCTTTTTCCTTATATCTTCAATCGGTCATTGTGCATATACATGAAGGCTATTGATTTCTGTATTTTAATTTCACATCCTACCACTGAACTGAATTATTTTCTTTGTAGAAGTTTTTCACTTAAGCTTAGTGGAATTGCTGAGTTTAAATCATATCATCTGCAAATATTGATATTTTTAGTGCTCCTTTTCAGTGTTTACACTTCTAATTTCTCTCTTTTGACCAGTCACATGGGTGAGGACATCTAGTACTGCGTTACACAGAAAGGTGATTATAGTATTTTTATCTTCTTGACTTAGCATTAAGGCCTTCAGTATTAGCCCGTGTATACGATGCTTACTTTTCACACATATATAATACACACACAGTTATATAAAATTTATATAGGTGTATGTATATGCGCATACATATGTATTTCAAGTATTATAAATGTATTTTATGTATGTGTGTATAATACTCGCCCATACACACACACACGATTTTCATTCTTCCTGGTCTAATTATAGTCTATGAAGTCACCACAAACCCTGAATTAACAAACATTGAACCATTGCTCCCAGGGGTAATATGTGTATATGTATGTATTTGTGTGTGTGTGTAGATAGAGACATATCTCACGTATGATCTTAATTCCTAAAACAATACATCCTGGTAGATTATATTTGCTTTATTTTGCAAAAGAGAAAATAGGGTTTAGAAGTGTTAAATGACCATCCCACTGACAGTACCAGACTTAACTCTGCATAACTGGCCGGAGAGCCAGAGTGTCTTGTACTACACTGTGCTGCCCCCTGCTGTCCCCATCCTGTGGTCATCTCTGTGGGAGAGCAGAAAGGAGAAGTCAGAGAGAAGCAGCACCTTGCTGGACCTCAGAGGCGAAGTGCACATTTGGACGACCAAACTTTTCACTGCTCTGAGTGTGTGCATGTCTTGGAATGATGGCGAAAAAGCCCCAAGTATTAATTTCAGGGTTATGAATAAATTTAGCCAGATGGTGAAATTGCAGACACAGAACTATCAAATAATAAGGATTATAAATGTATAATGCCATTTATAAGTTATGTTAAGGAATTATCCATCAATTTCTATTTTATTCAGTGTTTTTTTGACCATTAAGTAGTATTGAGTTTTGACAAATTTCTTTTCAGTGACCAAGAAGGAGATCACTTGAATTTTCTTCTCAGATATATTAATATTGTGAGTTATATTAATAAACTTCTTAATATTCCATGATCTCTCTGACTTCTTAGAATGTTTCTGTTACTACTAATAAAATACTATTTAAATGAGGTCCTGGAACTTCTTTTCTAGTATCTTACTTACATTTTTAATTGATATAAGACAGAGATTGGTCTGTGAAGTATTTGTACAATCTTTCTGCAATTTTTTTTTTTTTCCTAATGATTTACACTTGTTTCATAAAAAGTATTTGAGTGGAAATATATTCTCTGGAGTAGTTTAAATAGTATGTAGAATTATCTGCTCTTTACAACATTCTGTCTTGAGGTAATTCATGTTTTAGAAACTGAAATTACCTAATAAACAATTAGGAAACAGGGGGATTATGACAGTAAAATGCAGGAGTCACGTTAGTTCGTGCACAACCTCTTTTTGCGGATTTAGGATATACAACACTAAATAACAACAGCTGAAGGGAAGTTACGTGAACAGAGATGCCTGCATTCACCTCTTGTTCCAGAGGCACTTTCTTGTTTGCCTTCCAGCTGGTACAGGTCTTGATCTTGTGACAGCTTGAACCCTTCCTGAACTGTATATGGTCTGTGACTTGAACATCACAGAACTACCCCTTCTGTGTGTAAACGGCCAGCTGACGTGTGCAATTCCAGTCGGTGAACACCTTGGGGAGGTGAGGCAGGACGCGCTGACAGAGAAGCTCTTGCAGAATGCAGCGGCATGGCCTGCAGTGAAAATGGCACTCCCTTGAACTTGGTCAGAGAGGCTGCAGGAGTGTGGGCAGAGTGCAAGACATCAGGCTGAATGGTGTCTGCCTCTCTTCATCCTTTCAAATTCAGTGATGTCTGAATGTCTTTTGGGTCTAGACTTTTAGAGTGTCCTCTCTCAGCCCCCTAGGGCTTCGGTCCTTCACCTCTCCCCTCTGTGCCTCAGACACGTGCTTTTGTCACTCCAGGCTGCTCTTCCAACATTCCTGCTCACAGACCGGAAAGAACCAGCAGCGACTGGAGCGGTGGCCAAGTCTCCCATCTGTGGCATTTTAACCCTTTGGATGGGGTTTTGAGGAAGTGAGGGGCTGCAAATTAAGTTGCTGCAGAACCCTCAGGGCACCTGGGTGGCTCAAGTCAGTTAAGTGTTTGACTCTTGGTTTCAGGTCAGGTCATGATCTCACGGTTCATGGTTTCTAGCCTCACATCAGGCTCTCTGCTGTCAGTGCAGAACCTGCTTCAGAACCTGCTTCAGGTTCTCTGTTCCCCTCTCTCCCTGCTCCTCCCCAGCGCTCTCTCTCTCTCTCTCTCTCTCTCTCTCTCTCAAAAATAAACATTGAAAAAAGAAATAAGTTGTTGCAGATCCCTGACAGGGGGAACCAGGCACTCACAGCCATTATTCCAAGGCGGTGATGCTTGAGTGGCACCTAACCCTTTGGAAGCCTTCAGGTCTTGGGCCTTGACATTCAATCCCCCGCTCCCCCACACTCAACTGTGATTCTTAAGATCAGTGCAGCTGTCCCGGTCAGTGGCTGGTCCAGCTCTGTGCCAGGAACAGAGGCCTCTCCAGCCAGAGCCCACCCTGCCTCAACCATGCCAGCTTTCTCACTGCCCCAGTATCCTGTGACCCATTTCTTCACAAGCCCAGTTATTTTTAACACAAATTTGCTTTGCAAAAGCTTTATAAAAGCATAAACATAGAAAGATCTGTATTTGATAATATTTTCCTCTGAATCCACTGTCATGTATATTTTCAGACTTGTTCCCTGTCACCCCCAAATATTCTGCTTTCCTTATGGTTTGTTTAGAATTATATAACTCTCTTGAGTTCATTTTGGTAAATTAGATTTTTCTAGAAAATTATCCATTTTATTTCGGCTTTTAAATTTACTTCTACAGAGTTGTGTAAAGTGGTATTTTATAATAAAAAAAAGAATCTTCTGTATCTATGATTATTTCCATCTTTTTTTAAAAAAGTGTTTATTGATTTTGAGAGAAAGAGCATGATCAGGGGAGGGGCAGAGAGAGGGAGAGAGAATCCCAAGCAGGCTCCACACTCTCAGTGCAGAGCCTGATGTGGGGTTCGAATCCACGAACCAAGAGATCATGACCTGAGCTGAAACCAAGAGCTGGATGTTTAACTGATGAAGCCACCCAGGCATCTTGATGGTTATTTCTTTCTTGCTTGTGTGTATATATATATATATATATATATATATTTTATAAATGTTTCTTGATTAGATTAACTAGTGGTTTGTAAGACTCACCTTACGCAAGTGTGTATGTGTGTGTGTGTGTGTGTGTGTGTGTATTTAATAGTTACACAATTATGAAAATGTTAAAGGGATGGGATCGGCTTGGAATCATTCTTGCAGTATCTTCCTTTCTGTCCCCCTTATTCTGTTCAATCTCTTCACCCAGATGGTCAAAGGAATGTCATGCGTATTGGCAAGGTGAGAAGCATAATAGTAGAAATGAAGTAAGCAGAGGGATCTTTGGCAATAAATTCCAGGGAGAGTTAAAAATAGTTAATATATCAAATTATTCACAGAGGTCTAAATGCATATTTGCTCAGGATCCTTTTTAGTGATGATTAGTGTCTCAATTGTTAATTCAAACACTGTCATAAAACCATAATATATTTAGTAATATGAAGCATTACAACAAAATTTAGATCTGAAAATTTTTCAAATATTCTAGTCAGTACACCCATAATTCATGTAAAACTTGTCTTGGACTAAACGTTTTTCAAGGAGGCTAGCTACAGAGGTGTGAAATGCCTTTCAAAATCACAAGCACGTACTTTACACAAATCTATGCAAACTAAAGCATTTTAGAAAAAAGTTGTCTTTCTTGGGGGCGTGTTTTTTCAGACACTCAGAATATATATTTAATATTAATTTGGAAAACTTTGATAATCTAAAAACTTAACATTGTTTTTTGAAATGTTTCTATGATCATCTTTAAAACTTTATATTAATTATGGTTTTAAAAAATTAAAACCTGAGCATTAATTAGACTTATTTTCCAAGATGGTCTGTTGTATAGTTGATAAAACCTATTTCTGTCATGATAATAATATGTTATTATTAATTCTATGACAACTCTATTACCCTATGACATTGAACTATGACCCTGGAGTCCCCATTGCAATAACATAAAAATATATTTCAATCTCCATCTATTCAACACTTAATGTATATTTCTTGGGGTGCCCAATTGGCTCAGTTAGGGAAGCACGTGACTCTTGATCTCAGGGTTGTAGATTCAAGCCCCAAATTGGGCGTAGAGATTACATAAAAATAAAATCTTAAAAATAAGTATATTTTCTATTTATCAATGATGCAAATATTCTTGTAGATGAGAATGTTGACATGGGACAAAGTACCATGTAACAAAATGTCAATTTATTTTATCTAGTCTTTTCCCATCACACGGGCAGATTCTCTGAACAAGCTCTTTTGGTGTGTAGGGTTTGCGAGATACACTGGCCATGACCCTTCATGCTTCTTTCATTGGAAAGCATTTTATCCCCCTTTTCCTAGTTATTTACTTCTGTTCTTCATAGGTCAACCCAAATTTCTTCAAAGAAGCTTTCCTTCATCTCTCAAAATTTGACAGGGTGTATCTATCTATCTATCTATCTATCATCTATCATCTACCTACCTGGATAATTTCCTCCCTCTCTTTCTCTCTTATTGTCTTCTTTGTAGCATGTATGATACTGTACTAGAAATATTAATTTTATAATATTTGTTTAATATCCATGTCCCCTGATAAAATGTAAACTTCATGAGGACAGGAATGCTATCTGGATAGTTCACCATGTATCCTCAACACCTGGGAGAGTAAAGGCAGAGAGGTAAGCACATTACACATGCATGAATGGACATGTAAATGGATAGGTGGATGGAGGAGCACAAACATTACCAACCAACTACCAACATTTCTCTCCGAGTGGTCATCTCTCATTTTATGGGATGGGACGGCCTCACATTCCACTGCTACTTCATTCTCAGGAGTCAGGCAGGAGTCTGGTTTGTGTGAGATTTTTTTTAACATATTCATATTCACTAAAGTTGATAACCAGTCAAATCCCAAATAATTTGACTTTGTGATCAGGATCTCCTGGTGATTTGATGTCTCACAACACAGCTTTGATTTTGGTGAAGGAAACCACTCACTCTCCCACGTCACCTTTATTTTCAGCTGAAGTAGAAGTACTTTTGGCCAAACCGATTCTGGGTTAAATTCAAGTGTTATCAGCCCACAGAGCCATCAGCCAGTTCTTTTTTGGGAGATTCTATACACAGGCAAATTAATTTTTAGATAGTCTTATAACTCAATCATTCCTTTCTCTCCTTTCAATCTATTTTTTAAAAATTTGGTTGGATTGGAAGCCCCATTCTAGGTTTTAAGCTTTTCTATAAAAGATATTTACAAAGGCAGTTTTTCAAAAATTATTGAAATTATAATTATTATATAAATATAATATATTTAATAAATGTTATTCTTTACCATCATAACTGTCACAACATATAATAGTTACATTTTAGTCCATGTTTTCACACAACAAGCCGCTTCTGTTTTTCTGGATCTCAGCTTTTTGATTGTCACATTTCTGTCTCCTTCCTGGGTTCCACTCTCCCTGTCTCATAGTCTGATCTTTTCCACAGTATGGAGACCGATATAACTTACTCCTTACCTGACAGATTCATTGTCTAGAATAAAAATTTTAGAATATCTGGATAGGACCATATATGAAAGTATTATTTGAAACTTGATGCAAGGGCTGATTCCTGAAACAGGCCAGTTCAGATTTATGCTTGTGAGACACATCTAAAGGGAAAAAAAGAGTCATAGAATACCCATGCAAAATTAAAACAGAAAAAAAAATCTTGGATCATTAGACTCTTTGATTGACAACTGAGTGGGAGGGGGATTCATTTCCCAGAATCAGTGTGAATACCATTAAAAGTGTATCTTGGAATTGCTCGAACATTTTATCAGAAATGTTAATTTCTTCCAAGAAGAAGGTTATGAATTACTCTTCACGCAAAAAGGAACAACAGATTCGGGACATAATTTCTTCTTCACATTTTCTTCTATAGACACCCCAAATACCATATTTTAAAATTTAATTAATCATTTTCTCCCATCTACCAAGTCATATCTGTACCTCCTCCTGTGTTTCCATTAAAGATTGCAGCCCACGATTCACCTGGACTGCACATGATAGAAATCTTGGAATCATTCTAGGCAATTTTTTGTCCCTTTATCCTTGACATCCACATAATACTCATGCCTGTCATTTCTCCTGTTAATTTTGTTTAATGAATTTTGCTTCACTCAATTCTATTTCCACTCTCCTCAAGCTCTCCTCACCTGTTTGGCGGTTGAGTGTGGCAGCCTTGTATGTGGTCGGCAGTAACTCCCACATACCTCTCCTCCAAGCTCTGGCCAGAGCAACCTTGCACAAATGAAATCTGAACCCCATGCCCCTGCTTGTAATCATTCAGAGGTGTCTCCATAATCCACATAATGAAGGCCAAGTTCCTTAAAAGGCTTCAGAAGATTCATGAAATCCTACCTACCTGTACTGTATCCTGCTTTTTTTAGTTTCATGTTTTGTGGTCTCTACTAATGTAGTAGCTTCTACAGCTACTTAACAAGTGGCCAGAGTTGGTCACTTAAAACAACAGAGACTGACTTTCCATGGGTCTGGAATCTGGGTCTTCTGCTCAACTTATCAAAAGATTGAAATCAAGGTATTGGTTGGGCTATGCATTTTTTCTGCCAGTTAGTGTCCTCTTTCAAGCTCATTGGGTTGTTGGCAGTATTCAGGTTCTTGCAGTGGTAGGACTGAGGTCTCCATTCTCTTGCTGGCTCTTGGCCAGAAACTGCTCTGAGCTCTTTCAGGCTCCTCTAAGTTCCCTTCCCTGTGACCTCCTCCACAGGCCTTCTCATACTTCAATCTCTCTTTCTTCAGGAAGGCCCCAGATCCTGCCAAGGGCTTTTTGGTTAGGTCAGGTATGCCCAGATGAAATCAAAGTCAATTGATTAATAACCTAATCATAGCAGTGACATCTCATAAAGATTTGAATTTCTTTCTGGAGCCAAGATAATAAAGTGGAAATCTTAGACAGGCTGACTTGGAATTCTGCCCTATCACAAGACCCAACAAGTGTGGATTTGCTGCAAATATTCATATTCCTGCTCATGCTATTTCTTCTGATGAAACATTCCTTCCTAACTTTTGCTCCTGGTTGATTTGTATTCATCATTTGAGATTTTACTTAGCCATAATATTTTACAGAATAACTGCTTTCCCTGAATTCACAGGATTAGCTAAGTTTTCTTCTGATTTGCTTTTATAGTATACTATGCGTGCATGTCTCCTAGCATGAGTCTTATTAACTTAAGACTGTTTATTAGTTTGCTTCCCAAGGGTAGATTATTAGTCAGCTGATCCCACCATAACAAAATACCATAGACAGTAGCTTGAACAATAGACATTTATATTTTCAATATTCTGGAAACTGGAAGTTCAAAGTCAAGATGCCAACATGGTCAATTTCTAATGAGATCTCTCTTCCTGGCTGGTAGGTTGCCTCCATCTTGCTGCGTTTTCACATGACCTTTTATATGTGAGCAAAGGGAGAGAGAAAGAGAAAGAGAGAGAGAGAGAGAGAGGGAGGGAGAGAGGGAGAAAGAGAGCTCTCTGATGCCTCATCTTACAAGGGCACTAATCCCATCATAAGGGAACCAATCCTCTGATCTCTTCTAACCCTAATTACTTTTATAAAGGACCTGTATCAAAATGCAGTCACATGAGATGTTAGGGCTTCAATATATGAGTTTGGGGGGGATATATTCACTCCACAACAGGAGTTGACTTCTTCCTCCTTGGTGACTTCTTCCTGTTTGTAATACAAGTGTCTAGTACCCTTTCAATAATACTTTTAACTGAACTAGTCTTGTGGGGTCAAACTCATCATATTTGATGTCTTTTGTTTTGACCTCTGTTATTCAATTAGTAACTATTTTCTATGCTGTAATATTACTTTATACCCTTCTAAATAATTTAATTCTTCAACTTTAACTTTGACAATACCACTTCATTAACAAATTAGTACACAAAGTAAGCTCAATATTCCTTAACCTGCTCTGGCTCCAGAGGTCTGGAGAGGTACAGAAATACTGGGATAAATATCTTTCTTTTAATTACAACATTGTAGCCTAAATCCCAAATAGAGAGACATGAAGATTCCATGGTAGGGGATTAGTCATGCTAATTATATATTAGCAACAGTAAATAATGTATTCATTAAATGATATTGTAGAAAATAATAGCATCAGATAATAATTATGCTGGGATGTTAAGTAAAAAATTGATTTGAAGAGACAATTTATTTTTATTATATTATTTGTTTTCTTATCTAATTCACTGACCCCTTCACATATGCTGTATGACCCTTGAGGAAAAGGGCTGTGCATTATTCATCATTATGTCCCTGGAACCCAACAAGATTGTTTAAAGACAGTAAACACTGAAAAATGTTTATTGCTTTGAGTGGATTGGCTTAAGCAAAGCAGGAGAGACATAAAATGTGAAAATATTTTTACTACAAAGATACACATACCATATATTATTGTGTAATATTAAATGTCAAATATGTTACATACATTTTGAAGTAAAATTAAAGCTATCAATGTAATTGTAAAAATAAATTCACCTTTGGAAATGGAGGGAATTTAACTATTCCCTGTGTTTCGTCTAAGTACAGGAACTTTTATCATTTTTGAAATGTTCTTTATTTATTTTGAGAGAGAGAGATTGGGGAGGGGCAGAGAGAGTAAGAGAGAGAATCCCAAGCAAGCTCCACAGTCAGCATGGGGCCCAACTTGAGGCTTGATCTCAACCATGAGATCATGACCTGAGCCAAAATCGAGTCAGACACTTAACATTGAGCCACCTAGGCACCCTGACACTTTTTGCATTTTAAAATATTTCTTTACCTGATGTGGTTATATAATATTATTCCAGTTTTATTAAATGGGCTAAATGTATTGCTTTTTTTAGAATTATTTGGATGCTTTCCTTACTCATGGTTTATACAGATCCTCTAAAACCCAAAGGTATTTTGATACACCTCTAAGTATATCTGCAGGTGAACAATCCTTTAAAAGCCTACAGTTCTAACGGTCAGAAGTAGCTAAAGAAACAGTTCAGTTAGTCAGGATGAACCATTACAGTACTGAAATTGTCAATCATTGAGTTGTGTATTATATTGTCTGTATGTTTTTCCTTTTTCCTAACTAAAGAGGCTAGTTATTTTCTTGCTGTGGACCCCCTGGATTTATTTAAACCACTATCTTCTGACAAGAAGAATAATTTCTTAAATTATCTCAGCAGGACCTGCATGAAGAACAAAAATAATAAGTGATTGTATGTGACTTATGTTTTCCCCAAAGTTCATTGTGTGTGTGTGTGTGTTCATGTTTGTATTTACTAAACAATAGTAATTTTATAAGCTAAACAAATAAGGCATAGCATCTTGCTTCATTTTGAGATCAAAATAAAACTATGAGGCGTAAATATTCATTTGTCTATTCAAAAGTATTTGTTGAATATTTACTATTCACTATCATGTTAGAAAGTAACTTTCTTTTTTCATGTATTTTTTAAATGTTTATTTTTATTTTGAGAGAGAAAGAGCAGGGTAGGGGCAGAGAGACAGAAGCCCAAGCAGGCTCCACAGTGTCAGTGCAAAGCCCAACACGGGGCTCGATCTCACAGACTCTGAGATCATAATCTGAGCCAAAATCAAAAGTCTGATGTTTAACCAACTGAGCCATCCAGGCGCCCCTAGAAAGTAAGTTTAAAATAGTGAGTAAGAAAGGGATGCCTGGGTGTTTCACTTGGTTGAGCCATGGACTCTTGATTTTGGCTCAGGTCATGATCTCATAGTTCCTGAGTTTGAGCCCAGTGTTGGGCTCTGCACTGACAGTGTGGAGCCTGCTTGGGATTCTCTTTTTCTCTCTCTGCCCCTTGTCTGTTCATGCTCTTTATCTTTCTTTCTTTCTCAAAATAAATAAATAAATAAACTTAAAAAAATAGTGAGTAAGAAAGACATATACTCTCTTCTCCAAAGCTTATTCTTTTTTGGTTTATGTGCACTTATTTGGGGGTCAGTGGTGAGAACAGGTAAATTCTACTCTCTTAGCAAATTTTAGTGAGGCAATACAATGTTACCAACTATAATTACCATGTTATCCATTAGATCTTCCAACCTTATTCATCCTATAACTTAAAGTTTGTATCCTTTGACCAAAATCTGCAATCACTCCTACTCTTTGTTTATGAGTTTTACCTTTTTGTTTTTTTCAAAGTGTGTTCTTAGTTTACCTGTATTCTACCTCTACTAATTCCTTCCGGCTATCTTAGAGAAGAATGTTTTTGCTCCTCCCCACGACAAACTCTTCTGTCCATTTTGATCTTATTTGGTAAACTTTCCCTATCATATTTTTACTGTATGATAATTTCAATGTGGTTTTCATTAGTTCCTATTTTTAACCCTACAATGATTCACTGTATTACACTCCATTAAAGCAAGTTGTGTGCTTTGGTTCTCTCCTCAAGTAGAAGAGTGCTCAGCATTTAGTGGTTGTTATTAAGTATTTGGTAAATGTTGAATAAGTAAACATAACTGTTGATACCTTTAAAAAATTAGCAACAGATGTCTTTCTTGGATGCTGACAGTTCTGCACCATCAGATTTACTGAAAGAGAAGAAAGAGTTCTTTATTCTTCCTGCCTTTCCACTCACTCAACTCACTGCAGACTTGTTTTTGCTTTTATCTCTCTCATGATATGGCCTTCATTAAGGTTAAAGTTGATTTAATTTTTTACATGTTTTAATGTTTATTTTTGAGACAGAGCATGAGCAGGGGAGGAGTAGAGGGAGAGGGAGACAGAGAGTCCGAAGCAGTCTCCAGCTCTGAGCTGTCAGCACAGAGCCTGACGCAGGGCTTGAGCTCACAAGTCGTGAGATCATGACCTGAGCCGAAGTCTATGCTCAACCAACTGAGCCACCCAGGTGCCCCAAAGTTGACTTAATTTCTTAATGCGACATGTCATTTTGGCTTTTGACATATTTAAATGATCTTCTGCACTGTTAATAATGTTGATCACTCCTTCTTCATGAAACTATCCATTGCTTTGTCTTCTTTCACAGCACATTTTATTGAATATATTACTTGCTACCTGATTAGGACCTCTCCTTTTTATTTCCTTTCTTATCTTCCTTTCCTTTGAATATTGGTCACTGAACATTTTAAAGGTTGTGTCCTCGGATTCATCTCTCTTAATTTCCAAAGAATTCCTTGCTTTATTCCCTCATATGACTGATATTGTTGCTTAACATAACTTATGTTTCCAAAACCCTCCTCTTTCCTAAATTCTAGCCTTTTATTTCTAACTATCAGACAGCACTGAATGCAACCCAAGGCATATCAAACTGAATATTCAAATTAGGACTCATCTTATTTACCTTCTTCTTGATTTGATCTATTAAGGGCTTATCTGCTCTGCCTTACAAACCAGAAATGGGAATCCATTGTTGACATCCCCTTCTGTCACAAATTTTACATTTAGTTAGGGTCAAAAGGCACCTATGCAAGTAGTAGAAAATGTCACCTAATACTCAGGACTCTTGGCTTTCATTTTGTAGAATATTATCACAGTTTTGTTAATGCTTTTATTAAAACTAAATATTTTACTACCACATGTCATAAAATAACAAATGTAAAAATTCTAAGTGTCTAGTTTGTGAATGGCAACCTTGACATGCAGCATCCTTGTACATAACGTGCACAAGCAGAGATCTTCAGAGTCCTGTTGACTCTATCTGTGAGCATTTTGCAAATCTGGTCTTACCTTTTCCTAGTTCACATATCCATTCTGTTTTGCAGGTATATGAGGTATATTAGTATGTACCTCAACATCTCACTGGTTTTGCAACTATGTAAGAGTTATTTCATTAATTACCCCTTGGTAATGTTATCTCTTGACCTCAAAATCTTTGATGGCTTATTTAAACCCAGCCTCCTAAAGGCTGGCCTCAGTGTCTTTAGATAGCCCTCTCCCTCCTCCCTCCACCATGGCATCCACGCTTTGGTCAAATGTAGTTGCTCATTATTCTCTGAACAAGGTTTTTCCCTTATACTTTGAAAGATTTTCACACATTTTCCTTCCTTAAAATATTCTTCATCTCTTCCCACCTACTGAAAAATTTCATTTCAAGTCTTGGGTGGCACTTTCCCTGACAGCACTACCAGAGTTAGTTATGCTATTCTTTATGCTTCTATAATATTGTGTAGATATATAACATTTGCCACATTAAATTATAATGATTTGTTTACTTCCCTGTCTCTTTTTCTAGATTGCAAGTTCCCTAACTAAACCACAGATTATTTTTCTTTATAACTGCAGTGCTTGACACACTGCCTGGTTGTTTTTGAAAACATGAAAAACACAGCTGGGAATAGACAAACCCAAGTCACATGTTTCCCACCAAGGCAATGATGGAACCTGGAAAAAAAATTAGTCTCATCACCTTTTGACACTTCCTCATTGAAGATTATCATATGGGTAACAGTCTTGTTACATGCAAAAATAAGAGTCTTTGAGAAATTCATATTTTTAAAAGGCAGTTTGCATAATCCAGAAGCAATGAAAGGATCCATATGTAACTCATTTTCAAATTTTAAAGTTCAGTGTTAGATATGCTTTACAAAATCTACTCATGATATCCCTGGGTCTTGTTTTGTTTTGACTTTGTCTAAATATGGTTTCTGAGGCAAATCTGCCTCCCTTCTATGATGGGGGTACAGTGACCATACATCACCCTTTGTTCTGATGGTCCTGTTTTATGCCTGTTTTACTAGTAGAAATTATTAATAGAATTCCTATTCAATATCAGAAGTATTCTGGTTTGGGCAATAATTATAAAGTTACCCTGATTACAGGAACTTTTATTGGTTTAATTAGAATGCCACACAGAACTTTGAAGGACAACACTAAGGCTTGAAAAGTATTACTGATTATTTCACATTTGTTAAAAGAACAGAGTGTCGTTGAAAAGAGTTTGAATAGTAAGATCAAGCGTATTTTTTTTTATTTAGTTTCCCCTTACATTGTGGAAAGAATCAACAACTTGACAACCTTATTACCACCGTTTTTTTTTTAATTTAATGCTTTATGGCTTGAAGTTTCCTATCTTTTTGATAAAGCCTTATTAATATCTTAACTCAAGGAAATTTGCATGTCATCCACACAATGTCAGGGAGTGTGAAGACTTCAGTCAACACCATAGTCAGAAGGATCATGGTCCTTTACAAGATTACCCTCACTTCTGACACCAGTTACAAGTCCAGAGGTTCCAAAATCTCCTGTCAAGTTTGATTCAGTCAAAGATCCCAAGAAAATCACTGAAAACTCTACTCACTTTATGTTTACTTACAGAGAAAAATACAGATTAAAATCAGTCAAAGGCAGAACTGCATAGGGTAGAATCAGAGGAACTATACCACCTGTGGAGCTTCCATCATCTTCTCCCTGTGGAATTGGGTCATGCTGTTTCCTAGCTTCCGTGTGCGACAACATGCACACAATTCAGGGAATTGCCAAACTCACAGGAGCACTGATGTTCAGAGATTTTACTGGTGCCCCATTATGTAGACATGATTGACTGCTCATGTGGTGGTTCCCAGCCTCCGTGTGTACTGATACCTTGTGACCCAAAGCCTTGACACTAAACCACATCGTTAGTGTTTTTTGATGTGGCCACTCCTCACTCTAAGTCACCTTGTTAATGTCTGGCTAGTACAGGCAGACAACGATCACCTCTCAGGAGCCAAGGGCAAAGGCTAGAATTCTTTTTGGTCAAGGTTAAACTCTTTACTAAACATCAAGTTTTTTGCATTCTGATATTCTTAAAAGATACTACATTGAGTACAGATACCTCAAGGCTGTAAATTCAGTGTCTAAGTGTGGAAATGGTAAACTAAAAAGACTCAAAAATCTCTATTTAAGCATAGAAGGTTAAAATGAAATGTTAGTGAAATGATACTGCAATCAAAGTACTTGTGGAAATTATGTTAAAAATACCAATTAATTAAAAATAAAACCTTTATAACCGTAATCATCAGTCAAATTAAAATCTAGGTAAAGTAGTTGACTCAATGAGGTCAGTTTCAAAATATCTTTAAAAAGATTCACAGGATTCTTTTTTGCAGCCAATTGTGCTGCAAATTGATAGTTATTTTAATTATCAGAACTAACCATATGGATATAGAATAGAAGCTTGGGCATTAAAATAAATTATGATTTGGTGGCCAAAAAAAAAAAAGGGAGGGAGAAGGAATTGAGGGAATCTTTTTTTAATGTTTAGTTTTGAGAGACGGAGAGAGACAGAACGAATGAGCAGGGGAGGGGCAGAAAGAGGGGGAGACAGGAGATCTGAAGCACGTCATGTGCTGAGATCAGAGAGCCCAATGTGGGGCTCCAACTCACAAATCTTGAGATCATGACCTGAGCTGAAGTTAGATGCTTAACCAACTGAACCACCCAGACATCCTGAGGGAGAGTTTTTATCAACACTATTAGAAGAAGTAGTGCTGATGATTCCCAAAGCCCCTCCCATTGCTCCATGAAAACATTTCTCACTCTGTCATTCTCCATAAGTAACCTAGTTATGTAACCTGTCATCTTTCCCTTTCTAATGCTCTGAGCACATCTTGCTTAGTGCAGGTCCTGGAGTAAACTGCATGTTTATTAAATGAGCGAACAAATGAATGAGTGATTACTTTCCATTCGAATGGGAGAACTGGATTATTTGGTGTGTTGACTCACCACAGGTGTT
Source organism: Panthera uncia (assembly GCF_023721935.1). Lineage (NCBI taxonomy): Eukaryota > Metazoa > Chordata > Mammalia > Carnivora > Felidae > Panthera > Panthera uncia. Next base: position 48,997,549 of record NC_064813.1, read on the forward strand.
TATGTCCTAATCCCCTAAACCTGACAATGTTACCTTACATGCCAAGAGTGACATTATAGATGTGATCAAGTTAAGGACCTTATGATGGAGAGATTTTCTTGGATTATCTGCATAGGCCCCATCTAATTGCATGAGAAAGGTAGGCAAGTGAGAATCGGAGGACAAGATGTGACCATAGTATTAGAGGTAAGAGAGGAAGAGAGATTTTCAGATGTTACACTCCTGGCTTTGAAGATGGAGGAAAAGGCCATGAGCCAAGGGATGCAGTCAGCCTCTGAAGGCTGGAGATGGCAAGGAATTTAAAAGATTGTCCACAATGAACTCCGGAAGGAATGCAGCCATGCTGACCCATTTCAGACTTTTGACCTCGAGAACTCTGAGAGGATACATTTGTATTATTTTAAGCCTAAATTTCTGGTAATCTGTTACAACGACAATAGGAAATTAATATACTTGGTATCTGCTGCTGTTCATCTACATTTTTAATGACTACCCACAGAGCCTGAAGGGAAGACCTGTTATTTAAAAAGTCTGATAAGCCCTGAGCTTTTAATCAGGCTGTAGGCAGCAAAAGACAATATTAGATTTTCTATTTTTGTTGAAGGTAGATTACAAAAGACAATGAGAAGGCATTCACCATTCATTCATGTAAAGAATACTTACACAATGCCTCTCAAGTTTCAGGGACTCTGATTAAACTAAAAGATAGAATTGAACATAATAATCATGGTGTGTGTCCCTCACAGAGTACACATAATTTCAGTTAAAATTCCAAATGGTTTAGAGAAAAGAGTGGAACAAATTTTTGTTTATGGAAATCAAAGCTTTAATGGGGATCATTCTTGCTGGTTAATGTGTCAAATGACTATTACCTACTAAACAGATATTGAACAAGTGAACACAGAAGTAAATATAATATATACTACCTTTATATTTTGAAGCAACACACCTAGGTAGATAGGTGGAAAGAGAGAGACAGACAGACAGACTTGATTATGACTGGGGACGTGGCTTAGAATGGCAGGACATTCCCTCTATGATTTGAAAATGATTCAAGGGAATCCTATAAAGATTGTAGGAAAAGGCATCCCAGGCAGCGGGAGCAGATACGAAAATTCTGGATTGTGGGAACAACTTGATGGCCATGAATTTCACAAAGAATAACTGTGTGGCTTAGTGTTCCAATATGGAAATTTCTTCCTGGTATTTCTTAAGAAATTGATATGTTTTTCTGATTCTTGGTCCTGAGAACAATCAGCTGGGAAATCAGAAAAATAAGACAAACTTCTATGCATGGACAGGAAATGCCAAAGTACATAGAGGAAGGTTAAAGGCAACCATTTGGGGAACCAGGACAGTTACAAGCAGAAAAGAAGTGGTCACAATCCATTGTGTGTCAGTCTTGGTTGTAGGTGTTGCCACAATATACTGTGTGTTTTGGGTTTGTATATAGCTAAAGGTGAGCTGTTCTCACAAATAAAATATGTGTTTAGAAGTTTATGTACACACTATATATAAATCTTTTGAGTGTGCCAAGAAATGTCAAGTGTCTGGAGCAAAATAAATCCTTAATTTGGCAATTTTGCGAGTGATTCTGTGCATGGCTTTTGACCTTACTAGGAGATCTGAATGTTATGTTATTCAAATGCTGCTGGGTACTATTCACTGGTGCTCTCCACTCTGAATATTTACTATAGGCGACAGTCCTTGGAAATATTAAACTTAATATTTTCTTTTTATTCAGTAAATATTTTACATTTCCATAATAATGACTGGAGAATATAAAGACTATTAGATAATTATTTATGATTTCAGGGATGCCTGAACATGGTGGGAATTCTAATTGCATGTTCACAAAATCTGAAGAAATTAGAAAGACTAGGGTAACTAGTAAGTAGCTGAATTAGATGAGGCAGAACTAAACATAGAACAGAATACATAGGGTCTTGAATATCATATTAGAGCTTTAAAAATTACTATTATCTTAAATTAAATGGGAAAAACTGCCAAATTTTAAGCAGAGGAGTAACATGATCAAGTTTAGTTTCCCTAAATGATCTCTGGCTTCTGTATACAAACAGATGAAGGGGGTACATAAATGGAAGAGGACCCTTAGAAGACCACTCAGAATGGGAAGTGGCTTTGACCTAGGAAGATGGTTGCAGTGGAAACAGAAATGGGCTTATTTGAGATCTATTTTAGAGGTAGAACAAAAAAAAATATTTGGTGGAATATTAGAAATGTGTGAGGGGTAGCAGGATATCCAAGCAAAGGATATATGAGCTTAGGAACAGAAGAAGGGATAAAGTATGGAAAATTAATTTTTAAAGCCTTATCCAAACAGCTCATCTTAGTATTTAATTTTCATAGTTCAGACTATATCTGTATGTACATTCGTTTAGTGTGTTTTATAAAAGGTCTTTTAAGAGTCAGAGCCTCTGTTAGATGCTTAGAATTTCAACATAAAAGATGTCATTCTGCTTTGAAATGGGATTTTCAACTTCCTCACCACGAAATTTTGGGCTGAATAATTCTTTTGCTTAGGGACTGTCTTGTGCATTGTAGGATATTAGCAGTGCCCTTGGCCTCTACCCGTAAAGCCAGTACCACTACACTTCCAGGTGTAATAATCAAACATTACCTATTGCTAAATGTCTTCTGGGGGCAAAATCATCCTCAGTGGAGAATCACACCTTTAAGAGCACATTAGGGGGAACAAATAAATAGAAAACTGTAACTTACAAAGTTTACTATGAGAGAGCAGTAGTGCAGCTTAGCCAAAGTGGGAGCAGGGGGTCACAGAGCACCTGGGCTTCTGGTGAGAGGAGTGGACCTGTGGATAGAGACATAAGTCATACAGAGAAAGACGGATACCATATGTTTTCACTCTTACGTGCATCCTGAGAAACTTAACAGAAGACCATGGGGGAGGGGAAGAAAAAAAAAAAAAGGTTAGGGAGGGAGGGAGCCAAACCATAAGAGACTCTTAAAAACTGAGAACAAACTGAGGGTTGATGGGGAGTGAGAGGGAGGGGAAAGTGGGTGATGGGCATTGAGGAGGGCACCTGTTGGGATGAGCACTGGGTGTTGTATGGAAACCAATTTGACAATAAATTTCATATTAAAAAAAAAAAAAGACTAATCAATAGGTCATGACCAAGTCTGTAAGTGACTTGCCTGTTAATAGATTTGGATTTGTTGTGAAGGCAGTGAGGAACCATTGAAGGATTCCAAGAGAGGGAATAATATGGTCAGATTTATGTTTTAAAAAACACAACTGAGGCACCTGAGTGGCTCAGTAGGTCCAGGGTCTGACTCTTGATTTCAGTTCAGATGATTATCTCTGGTTTCATGAGTTTGAGACCCACATGGACTCTGCACTGACAGCACGGAGCCTGCTTGAGATCCTCCCTCTTTATCACTTGCAAGATTATTTAGAGGATGTTCAAATGAAGACACTTGACCTCATTGAACTAAGGTAGCTACAGGCAAGATGAATAAATAGGGATGCACTTCAGAGACAGTCCTATGGGTTGTAATACAGAGGATGTCGTGACAAATTAGACATGGCGGGACATGGAAGAAGGATGAGAACATGTTGAGGTTTCTGGATAGGGTGATTGGTTATGTGCAACACACTTTCTTTTTTAAAGAGAAAGAAATGTAATGATGGGCAGCAATGCACCTACGTGTAAGTACATAGCATCAAATAAGAACAAAAAAAACACTTGCGATAACCAATTTCATTTGAATTATTTTTGTAGTATTCATGTTTCAGTTACAGCTGCTGACAATAAGAGTTTAATTTTGATAAGTCACCATGATCATTTTACGTACCAGCTACAGTCAAATTTTAATCAAACGAAATTGTATGATTTAATGTGAAGTGATGTTGCCGACACACTTCCAGTATCATCTCACTTTCAAAATCCATTGTCTTACTAAGCCACTAATCAGCGTGGCATTCATGATGAATTTTTGGCTTATAATATTATTACGGGCCACATTTTACATCATGCTGAAGAATACTAAATGATGGTAACCTTTTGACTCTTCATTTTGTGAATTTTGTATTACTAATTATTGGCAGTTTTATTCTTACGTTGTTGTACTTCTTTCCTAGCCTGATAAGCCATGTATCTTGTTATTTAAAAAGCCCAGCAATGTGTAAAATGTCGAATAGATTTAAAACGAAACCTGTGCTCTGTTGAGAGCCTGCATATATCATTTTAGTTAAAATGTTTGACAAATGAAGATTTTTATTTCGGTTTACTTTTTCATGGACAGCCAAGAAAATGCCTATTTCCTGAGTAACAGCCACACATATTGTCTGCTCTGTAGTTTGGATGTCCTAGAAAATGCTCTGAACATAGAGTTCTAGCTTTTCTAGTTTTCACTTTGTTTTGTTTTTTAAAGCAACCTGTTCTTTTTTTTTAAGTTTATTTATTTTTTGATACCGACAGAGACAGTGTGAGCAGGGAGGAGGAGAGAGAGAGAGAGAGAGAGAGAGAGAGAGAGAGAGAGAGAAAATCACAAGCAAGCTCTGCGCTGTCAGCAAAAAAGCCTGATGCAGGGCTCAAACCTCACTCACAAAATCGTGAGGTCATGACCTGAGCCCAAATCAAGAGTCCAACGCTTAACTGACTGAGCCACCCATGCACCCCTAACTTGTAGTTTTAAATTGAAAAAGATAGAAAGTGAGAAGGGAGAAAGAAAAGGAGATTAGCATATTTGTCACAGCGCGATTGCCCTTCAGAGAAAATTGTAATATTTATATCTTAGCATGAACGTCATAAAAGAATCGGTTTTATTGGGGTGCTAGAAGGTGGTGTAGAAATGCTTCAGAATAAAGCATGATAGAATGGTGTGTTAAATAGGGCAAAGAATATAAATTAGATTAAGAAGCATTGAGATCCCGGAGTGCCTGGGTGGCTAGTAGGTTGGGTGCCGACTTTGTCTCAGGTCAGGATTTCACTGTTCCTGGGTTCCAGCTTAGCTCAGAACCTGGAGCCTGCTTCAGATTCTGTGTCTCCCTCTCTCCCTCTGCACCTCCTCTGCTCGCACTTGCTCTCTCTCTCTCTCTCTCTGTCAAAAATAAATAAACATTAAAAAAAAAGAAGTATCGAGATCTTGCAAAAAAAAGGTATTTTGGAATTAAAACGAAATTCTGTACCACCTTTCTTGCACTAGTAGAAAGACAGGTATAATGGGGTTTTGCTTTTTGTTTTTAGTGGGTTTTGTTTTTGTTTTTGTTTTGTTTTAGTAAAAGCCTCAGTCTCTATATTTTTTAAATCATTGAGTTTAGCCTTTTTTTTTCTTGAGAGAGGGAGAGAGAGAGAGAGCAAGAGAGAGAGCACATAGGTGAGGTAGGGGGCAGGCTCCATGCACAGCATGGAGCCCAATGTGGGGCTCAATTTGACCACCATGAGATCATGACCTGAGCCAAAACCAAAATCAGGTTGAGACACCCAGGTGCCCTACGTTTAGCCATTCTTATATCTAACATGTAGATCAATCATTGTTTTCTCAGCAGGGACATTGTGGATATTTTAACAGAAAACATCACCTTATGTGATACTATTCCTTTCATGGCAGAATATTTAGCAACAACTGACTTCTAGTATTCACTCTTCCACTTTTGACATCCTCCCTGCACATAAAAACAAGAATGAAATAAATTATAAATTCCTAAGTTTCTCCCAATGGAATAGGATCACCCAAACATATTAAAGTTCCTGAATCCTGAGAATGGTGTTAGACTATATTTTTGAAGGTCTAAATCAAATTTTCTTTAGCCAAATGATGCATGAGCCATATTATAAGTGTTCTAACCATCCAAACTTTTGTGTTTTCCATAGGGGATACATTTTATTCTATATAATTTTTTTCACTTTTTCAATTATCAGTCTGATAAATTACCCCTGAAACTTGGAACAAAGTGCAATGATTTTTATTATTGATCATATTCCATTGGATGATTACTGAGAAGTAATGATTTATGTTTAACATATCAAAAGAAAGGATTTTTCCTATGAAAAATCTACAATTGTCAGAAACCTTTACATCTAGTTTGTTCAAGGTGAATTCAAACCATGGTTCCAAGAGAACTTCAAGCATATTAATATATTAAAGATAATTGTTTAATTTTTTTTACCAAGTAATTCATTTACACTGATATATTTATTTGAAAAATGGTAAAAATTGGATTGGATCTGTACAAAAAGAGCGTATTTTAGATAGTATTTTTGTTATGAGAAATTGCTGATCCTTTCTAAAATTCTTCAACCAAGTTGTATGAATTTATGCTAGCCCACAAATAGCCAGAAATTAATATAAACCTCATTTCTATTTTTTTTGAAATATATGCTTTATAGGTTGAAGAGCCTAGAAATACAGTGCTGTATTCAACAAGGAAAAAAGTATATTTTCCTTTGAAATTGCATTTTTTCCCAGCCAGATAGTATATTTTAGTATTGTACAATATATGTATATTTTGCAAATGCCAAAATGTACCTTTATATTATAAAGGTACTACTCTTCCCAATATGCTTTGCTAGAATTTTATTTTTATGACTCCATAAACATTCATAAATTATTGATAATATCCATTGGTAAAATAAACTATTACAGAAATTATAACTATTTTCAAATTTTAAGCAAAATAACTGTCATAATGTTTTGACATATATTGGCAATGTTTCCAATATAAATCACTGTGCCTGGTGTGTCCAATGGCTTGGACTGAATATCTGAAATATGAATCATGGAAACCTAAAATGTTAGCATGCTCTATCTTTCTCTCTCTCAATCTAAAAATGAGCAAAATTTTTATTCTCTAAGTGGCATTGTTTGCTTACTTTGTAGCTATAGTCCCAATGGAAATGCCAAAAGCAACAGGCCTTAAACTTGATTAATTTTGGCTAGAGAAATCCTTTATGTGGCCAGCCGGTGGTCATCAGGAACCTGCCGACTACATCACTTGCAAGCATGGGTTCAGATATTGCCATATCTTCTAAACTGTGAAGAGAAACTAGTAATTCATTTAGATTAGACGGAGCTACATTAAGAACAAAGAAGCAAATAAAACCTAACTTCACAGTGGTTGGAAAAACTCCAAGTTTATTCTTCTCGCTGTTTGGAAAGCTAGCAGTCCGGGGGTGTACATGGTCGTTAGTGACTTCACTCCTTTTGTCTTTTGCCTCTACCATTCTGGTGCTTGGTGTCCAGCTTTCAAGGTCATCTTATTGTCCATTGTGCTACCAGCGTGCTGGCTACTGTGACATTATTTCAGGCATCAGGAAGATGGAAGTGAGGAGGACAAAAGGGGCTTTGCCAACAGTTTGTCCTTTTTAGGAGCCTTTCTGGAAGCCCACAAATATTTAATCCACCAGTAACTTAAAGCAAGAAACAGGAGTCTTTGCTGGACATTTTGCCACCAAAATATAATAGTGATTCCATATCTAAGGAGGTTTGTAAGGTGTTGAATAAAACTAATTTTATGTTATCTCCTTGTCTGCTTTGGCCTTGTGCTGCAATGACCCTGTAAGCTTGAATGTCTGATGAACATAGTGCTCCTGATTAAGAATATGGCTCTATTATTTTTCCGCATCCCATTTAGTCTGGAAACCTTATGGTTTCCAAGAAAAATTCTACTATTAGTTCTGCCTCCACTTTCCCTTGTATTTTCCTCCCCCCCCCCCCCCCCCGCCCACCTCTAATAGACTGTCTGACCTTATTGTATCTTTAGTCTAAGTCGTAGCAGATCAAGAGCTACAAGGTCAACCTTCTTTAGGTTTTCTTCTGGCCACACATGAAGAGGACACCCTTTTGTTTTCCACAATGATCTTAATATATAGGAAAAGTCAATTTCAGGTGAAGTATATCTAAGGATGGGCCTTTTCTTTCCCTGTTGTACCTTTATGGAGACAGGAATATACATGTTTCTAAAACATGAAGTCCTTACATTTCAAATTAAGAATATCATTCCTGATGTATGGAAGAAAGGTTTCACATGCTTCTGTGGCATAAGAATACAAGGCCCCAAAACAGTGTTAATCTTCTTCAGAACCATCCTGTCATACATTCTAATGATAATGAACCTAATAAGACATGGGCCTTAGTTTCCCTGGGCCTAGATTGCCCAAGAACCTCTGATATTTTTTTTCTAAATGACACTAACCAAGGCAGATAAAGATTTATATTCTTAAACCTAACTAACTCTCTTTCTGGAGCTATCTATCTACCATATGAATTTAGAGTTATTTACTTTAAGACATTCCAGAAAATTATCCTTTTTTAAATTCTCCTGTTTCCTCTTCTTACTTCCTTGTTGACCCACATTGTACATTTACTCCCATTTATAATCTCCAACAACTATTCTTTCTACAAGGAATCTAAAAACAGGTAAAATTAAGTAGCTTATGAAATTAATAAGGGGAAAATAGTACTTTCATTCACTTTGTATTATAATGGAGGAATTTTAATCATCTCAAAACTTAGACTAGGATGGGAATCATTTTCTGGAATCAGTTGTTGAAATACCCATCTCTTAGTGGAGAGTTTAAGGTGATGAATTTTTGAGTATGCTTGCATTGGTCTATCAGCATGCCATTTCATGGAAAAATTGTACCTACAGAAGCCCAGCTATTACATCTGATGGGCTGAATCTCTAAGTTCCTCATTATTTGTTTAATGTGCCTTATAGGAGAAAAAAAATATATATATATATATAATATATAATGTGGTACCTCTTGAAAGAGAAGGTGCAATATATTGTGAAAGAAGTGCCTATTTTCTTCCCAAGTAGGAAGTTAATGAAGACAAGGCCTGAATGAAGCATGGTTCATCCCAAGTAACTGTGATAGATAAGGCAAAAATTAACCCCAAGAGGGTGTGTCTACTATTCTTGAATACACATAAATAGCCTGAATTTGAAGGCAGAAGCTACACATGGACCTACAATCTGATAATTTGTGTGTACAAGTCAAAATAGTAGACCCTTCAGGAGATATACACAAATGCTTAGTATTTGGCAGGGTCATTTACGTTATAAAAATACAGAACAATAAGGGATGTGCTGCCAATAAAGCAATAATCTGTGGATAAATTAGGAAGTCAGTTCCCAGGATTCCTTATACAACCATTCCAAATGTGTCAGGATAATTTTGAACATATAGTCATTGACACAGATAGGCTGGATTTAAGGATTGTGTGGTTTTTATTTATTTCATGTAAAGGATTCGGACCATAGCACTGATTATTTGGGGATGTCTTTCCAGGTTTCTTAGGCCCTAGTAGCATGTTTTGAGGTTGACTGAATAGAATTTATTGACCGAAGTCACATAGAGCGAGCACTCTACTCAATTTATAGAGCTAGAAGCATATGACCAAAACATTTATAAGGTATGATGTCAAAAAGGACCAAGGCAATAATATCTTGATTCAAAGTAAAAAACCTGAGTTTTCTTCCACTTTCTAAATTCTAGGTCCATTTCTTTCCTCCGTAAGTTCAGTCTTTCTGAATGGTTACTTATGTTTTATTTCTGTGTTGTATATAATCTTGTCATATCTATTTGAATTTTATTGAAGTTCTTATAAAAAACACAGTGGCAGCAATATTTTGGATAAGCTTCCCAAGTTAAATCTCCAATTTGGTTCATTCTATTTTCTTTATTAAAATGTTAATGTTTTAACTCATCATCCTACTTAGGATTGCATTCTATTTTCTATAGAAAACCTTCCATTCATGACTTCATTCTTTACTTTCTTTGTGATGTAGCTACTTGGCCACATACTATAAAAGATAAAAAGAACATTTTTCTCATTTCTGTAGTTCCTGCATTGGTAGCTGCAAAAACTCTAAGCAAAAGAAAAGAAATTAAACACGTGCTACTTCAGTCATCTAGTTGTCATTTTAAGGTGTCAGGAACACAAGCCTTCGATAATCCTAAAGTTACCAGGTGGGGGGAAATATTCTAGCACTCTCTAGTAGAATGAGAAATTCACTCTTCTTTGTGCCTGTTTCTGGAAATTGCAAAATCGGGGGAAAATAGGTATTTTCTTTTAAGCAAATACGTATTGAATTCCTATTATGTGCTAAGACGTGGGAAGCAGAAATGATTTATAAGAAATGTTCTTTCCTGAAATTTAGAGATTAGTAGGAGATATAGATAAGAACATGTTTTATTCTTATCATTAATGGAAAGTTACTGACCAGTCTTATATTAAGGCATTTTCCATAATATATTTTTAGCTATTTTGTTGATTTTCTTTGATTTCCTCATTAAGAAGTCGGTGGGAGGCATCAATTTTGAGGTTAGAAACACACACACACACACACACACACACACACACACAGCAACAGCTTAAAATTGTATAAAGCACAAGGTTTAAATTGCCTAAATGCAAAGTGCACCTTTTTTGGAAATTGATTTTAACTGAAATATCTGCTAATGCAGTAAAGAGGAGCCTACTTTAATATTTTTTTTTTAATATTAAATTCCCATGCCTTTCAAAATACCAAATTTAAATCTTGGCTTTATTAGAATTTTCTGAAGGAGTCGGAAGAAAGTATGGATTTCTAACAAGTACATGAATTATGGAAACCCATAATGGGGGAGGATCAAACAAGTTGGGAAAATAACTTGTGGTATATAATTCCTTACTTTTCTGAAAATAGCAACATTAATTTTAGTCACCTTAAAGTTATGATATGATGCTTTCAGTGTTGGCCTCTGTTTCCACTGTTATGCCATCTCTCAACCCTCTTGTGTTTGTTTTCCCTTCCCATGTTTGCAGGTAATTCATAATGGGTACTCAATCATTACTTTTAAATAAATAAACACAATGGAAATACATAGGAAACCAAAGAAGTATAGCATAGTAAGTGAAAGGTGGAGTCAGGCAGCAAGATCCAGAGCCTGGGTAAATTACTTTGCCCCTTAAAGCCTCCATCTTTTCAGATATAAATTAATAATTTTGATTAATTTTGATAGACACTGTAGTGTCTATAGAGTTTTGACGCAAGGCAAACACTGAAATGATAGCTGTTATGATGATAATTGTTACTGACTTTGTGTGTGGTAATTGATGCTGTTGGATACAAATGTTTTCCTGCCCTTTATTTACCATTCTTATTAATGATTGATTGTAAAATTTATTTAATGAATCACATTTATTTATTGAGAGCTCTCTGTGTGCTTGTCATTGTAAATAGAACAATAAGCACATAAGGTTTTAATCTTCAAACTGTTTACTTTCTTTGGGAGAAGATCCAGGACAATAGCCTGTTTTATAAACACTATGATAAGTTCTAACACAGTTTGCACTGTGTTAGTTTTAAGCTAATCAAAGAGAAATAAGTAGTCTTTGACATTTCAGAGACTGCTACTAAGGAGCACGAATTCCACACTGAGTTCTCAACACTGAAGTGGAGTTTGTCAGGCAGGTAGAATGTGGGGGAACAATTAAAAGGGATCTTCCAGGAAGAGAAAAAAACCTATAAAGAAAGCCCAGATTAAGAGATACTGACTAGAATTTTCAGATTCATGCCCTCCAGTTATTAGATAGCTATTGACAAGTAATGAGTAGTCTTGGGCTATGAATAAGCATAGGAATGCCTGTGACCAAAGGCTTTCAGTGAGAAGTTATTTGGGGATCATAGAGGATAATAAAAATAAATCAACGATGAAAACGAATGCCTTGTTATCTAAAAAAAAAAAAAAATGTTTCAGGAATTGTTGCATATAATCACCTAAGTCTTAACAGAGCCCCTGACAAGAATGAAATTAGCACTCTATAGCCATGGCTTTGAGGAGCTCTTAGTGTTTTCCTACCGTAGTTGTAGTATACATATGAATCAATCTGCACATTTTCTTATTATATATTTTGGCAATATTCTTCTACCTCTATTGAAATACTGCTTTTTTGATTTTTGCAGGATATTCCCTTAGGGGCCTATACAGAAATTACTTTATGCTTAATAATTTCAGTACAATTGATGGTTATTCCTACCAAAGCATGAATTTCTGTTCCTGCTTTTGAAAGCATGTTAAGAGGATAGACCTGCTAAGAATGCCACATTTTCTTAGCTATTTTGTGGTTCTAGTGTCTGATACTCTGAAATGTTATTAGTTTCCATTTTATCTAATCTTTCTCTTGTGCAAGTCATAATTATTACATTTATTTCAATATGAACATTCTTTAAAGCAAACTGGCTATTTCTGCTATTGGTGAGTTGATCATTTCCACAGAGAAGATGTACATTTACATACTTATAATTAATTTTAGAATGTGAAGGTATTTGGAAATGATTTCCAATGAATGTTTCAAAGAAAAAGTTACTTAATTTAAACTAATAAATTATCCTTTTACTATTTACTGCTTTGAGGGGACAGATGATAAAAAAGAGTTGCACATATTTTAAAATTATTGTTTTTCTGAGAGCAAATGAATATTCTGTGCTTGATTTGGTAATTTAATTCCTTTCATGACAAATTTTCCAAATTAAGCTACATAGTTTTATCAATAATCTTCTAAACAATTTGACTTGCAAATTTTGCATAAATTTTTTCATATTTTCTAATTCTAAATTAACATTTTCTATATTAAGCAACATTATGGTATAAATGAAAAGGATATATATATATATATATATATATATATAGCTATAAAAGCTATAGATAGCTTTTATAAAAAGCTATAGCTATATATTTATATATATATATATACACACACACATACATACATACATATAAATTAATTAATAATATCATATTTCCAAACAAAAGTTAATTAAAAGACTGAAAGGAAATAAAGGAGGAGAGAGGAAATAATTTAAGGTTTCCTCTATATATCTTTCTGACTCCAGTTCCTGGTTTATTCCCTTTGTGAGCTGTGAATTCTTGCCTTATTTTATGGATGAATTGGCACGTTTAGAATTTTTAATATTTAAATAGTCTGGATTCGGAATTCTCGAATCCCTTCTCCAGAGAAAATCTAAATGTTTTTTCTGGAAAGATTAAAATGCACAACTGGTGTGTGAGTGGTGAGAAACAAGTGGACTTCTTGGGGACCTTTCCAGATGTGAGTCCAAATGTTTACAACTTTCAAAGTGAATCTGGCATGGAATGTTCATATAAACGAGCCAAGATCATGACTAAAATACTGTGTGGGTTAATGGACTTAATAAAGTGATCTAAATTCATACCATGATTTAAAAAACCATTAGTCATTTGTGACAATTTTTATTACTATGTATGTAATGTCTATTCAATACAATTATATTAAAGCCAATTATGTAACTCTCACAGTGCTCACTGTTTCTGCCTTAAGTTAGTATATCCTTAACTTCTTGTCATAGTACTCTCTTGAATTGCTACTCTCAGAAGGTCACTGACAGTGCATAGGTTAACATAATGTTAAGTAGTTGAAATATTTGAACTTTATCCTATGACTACTAATAATTTAATACTATACTTACTACTATCATTTTAAAGCTAGATTATTTATTATGTTAAACTTTTAAACTACTTCATAGCTAAAAGTGTTATATATGATTGATCACTGAACACTTGATATCATACACATTCTTTCTTTTGTGGTCTGATTTCTTAGAATAGTTTTCAAGATGGAGAGGAAAACCAGGATTATCAGGAAAAGTGTTCTCTAAGAATGTCATGAAGATGGTATTCACTTTTTAAGATTTTATTTTTAAAAATTAATTAATTAATTTTTAATTTGACGAGGGGGGGGATGAGTAGGGGAGAAGGGCAGATGGGGAGAGAGAGGGAGAATCTTAAGCAGGCTCCACACACAGTGTGGAACCCAATGGGACTTCATCCCATGACCATAAGATCATGACCTGAGCCAAAAAGATGTTTTTTAGAATGGTTTACAACAAAACTTGGGGTTGGGGGGGAGTACAGAGATTTCAATATGCCCTCTGCCTCCACACATGCATAGCCTCCACCATCATCAACATCACTTATCAGAATGGTACGTTTTTTTACCAACGGTGAGTCTACATTGGTGAATCGTAATCTAAAATCTATAGTTTGCCTTAGGGTTCACTTAGTGTTGTCTATTCTATGGGTTTGAGTAAATGTATAGTATCATACAGAATATTTTCACTGTCCTAAAATCCTCTGTGTTTTGCCTCTTCGTCTCTTCCCACCCCCACACTTGGCAAACACTGATCTTTTTATTGTCCCCATAGTTTTGCTTGCTCCAGAATGCCATATACTTGGAATCATACAATATGTAGCCTTTTCAGTTGGCTTCTTTTACTTGGTGATATGCACTTAAGGTTTCTCTCCATGTCTTTTCATGGCTTGATAGCTCATTTTTTAAGGATTGAATAATATCCCATTGTCTGGAAGTACTTCTATTTACTTATCCATTCATCTACTAAAGGACATTTTGGTTGCTTTCCAGATTTTGACAATTATGAATAAAGCTGCTATAAATATCTGTGGTCAGGTTTTTGTGGAGAAACACATTTTCAACTCTTTGGGTAAATAGCAAGGATTATGATTGCTGAATTTTATTTTTTATTAATAAGTAAAAAAAAACCCTACTGAGTAAAAATCATGAACTTAAAATAGTAGTTGTTTTTGTTTTTCTTCAATAAAATACTACAAAATGTGTGGCTTATAAACAACATAAATTTATTTCTAATAGTCTTGGAGGCTGGAAGTCTGAAATAAGGATGACAGAATGGTCAGGTGAGGGCCCTTTTGTGGGTTGTGGCCTTCTCATTTTATGTCACTTTGCAGAAGGGATGAGAGGTTTGTCTGACCTTCTCTTTTCAGGACATTGATCTCATTCATGAGGGCATAGCCTCATCTTAATCATCTCCCAGAGTTCCCACCTCCCATGATCCACATGTTAGGCATTAAGTTTCAACGTATAATTTTTAGGGAAGACACAAATATTCAGACCATAGCCATAATAGACAGTCAAATATTTGCTGCTTATATTTGCACTCAAAGATTTTGGTACTGTTGGTGCTTAATTTAGCCATAGTAGTTGAAGTGTTACCTTTTTAGTGTCAAGTCGCCTGAATATTAATCTTAGCACCTTTCCACTTTGTGACCTCAGAGAACTTTACTCATCTCCTTTACATCTCAGTTTACTCAGCTCAAATTTGGCAATATTAAAGTAAACTCATAAGAGAAATAAATTAATGCACATAAGCAATTGACACAATGCCTAGCAGAAACTTCTCAAATACAGTAGTTACTCTCTAATTTTATTCTCAAAAAGAGCTCTTTTAATTCAGTGATGGCTGAAGATGTTTTTACAATTCAGATTGAAGGGCACCACGTTTGCTCTTGTTGAACATAGTGTGTTTTACTACTTGTTCAGTGGATAGTTCTCTAGTGATATTTATTACCTGTATATTTGCTCATGAGTACAAAATCTACTCATGATATGGTGTATCATGCTACATTGTGTTTTGTTCTGATATTATGATTAAATTATTGCAGTAAATGCTTGGGACACAGTCTACCAAGCCATATGGACTTATTAACAAGTTTAGGGGAAGAAGTTTATGCTTATTTACTCACAAGGGGAAAATCTGATTTCTATTTGATATTTGAGTATCACTCTTCCCATTTGATTTTTGAGTGCAAATAATTTCATTGTTATTATTTGATTGCATAAGGGAAATTAAAGGACACATATAGAAGCAGTTTATTGACTGGTAGTAGAAACTCTGTCCCTTGGCAACTTCATCAGTTTCCCTACTTGTATCACCTTAAACAAACTGACTAACATATATAATAATAATAATAATGATAATGATGATGGTGATGATGATGATGATAATGATTGTGATTCTTCTCCTTCTTCTCCTCTTCTTCCTCTTCCTCCCTCTTCCCATTGTAGTGATACCAAAGGAAGTAAAATCCCTTATTGAACAAACACTACATACCAGGCATTCAAATAATCACTTTATTTACATACTTACTGTCATACTTATATACCATTTTGCCTTTAAAATAACTATGCAAACTGCATATTATTTTCCCATATTTCAGTTAAGGAAACTGAGGCTTGGAGTGTTTAACTGAATTTCCTAAGATGCCACAGTACGTAGCAGAATTAATATTCAAAATCAGTTTTTTTCTGGTTTGGGAAAACATTTTGCTGTCATGTGACTGTGCAGAGTTTTTGCTTTTATCTTTGTCATTATCTACTCACAAATCATTGCTTTAAATGTCCAACTTCTTTCTATCTCTATTTGCCACAAACACGTAAATATTTACCTCTCCAAATACAAGCTATGCTATTTTTCTGTCAAAATATTTATTTCTTATGATTTCTCTGGTTCTGAAGTCTTTTTTTAATTAATTAAATTTTTAGTGTTTATTTTTGAGAGAGAGAGAGAGAGAGCAAACTCAGGGGAGGGGCAGGGAGAGAGGGAGCCAGAAGATCTGAAGTGGGCGAGCAGAAGACCTGACAGCAGAAAGCCTGGTGAAGGACTCGAACTCACAAACCATGGGATCATGACCTAAGCCAAAGTCGGATGCTCAACCCACTGAGCCACCCAGGTGCCCCCCGGTCCTGAAATCTAACCCTGGTCATTCTTCATGCATCTACCAGTTTCTTCTCTTAATTCAGTCAGTCCCTGGCTGACTCCTCTACCTGTTCATCTTAACGTAAGCCATCCTTTGACTGATGATAGATTTTCTTTTTCTGAAAATACAATTAAAGAGGACAGTTCTAATCAAAGATGTGCAATGGCTCTCCAATTCATACTGAATAAAGCCCACAGGTTTTAAACTTGTATTCAAATCCTTTCATCACTTGATCCTGACATAATTTTTTTTCTAGCCCCTATTAGACTTCTATATTCTATGTACCAGCCAAATACAACTATTTGTCATCCTGGACATTCTTTATAAGATTTCCCTATCAAGGGGCGCCTGGGTGGCTCGGTCGGTTAAGCGTCCGTCTTCAGCTCAGGTCATGATCTCACGGTCTGTGGGTTCGAGCCCCGCATCGGGCTCTGTGCTGACAACTCAGAGCCTGGAGCCTGTTTCAGATTCTGTGTCTCCCTCTCTCTGTGACCCTCCCCCATTCATGCTCTGTCTCTCTCTGTCTCAAAAATAAATAAACGTTAAAAAAAATTTAAAAAAAAAGATTTTCCTATCTATATTAATTCATTTTTTTCCCTGGACAGAAATATGGTTTCTGGACATCAGAGTTATTATTACTTATAGGAATAACCGTATTGATTTATTTCCCTTACCTCAACCCCCTGGATGACACCATGAGGGAGACATCAGATGCATATAGAAGAGTTTGTACTGCAGGAGATGGACCCCAAAATTATGTATCTAGAAATATATAGAGGCTACATGTTTTCCAGGGGCTAGTCTCTCCTGAGGGGAGAGAAACCTTGATTCCCTAATATGAACAAATCTTTTGGAATGTAAAAACCAAAAACAAAACGTGTCAGGAAGAGAAGGGAGAAAGTGTCTACCTGGAATACAAACATTTTACTCAAAGGATATGTTTCAATACCCTTTGAATGGGAGCAGATGGCTCAAGGGTGAATACCCTTGGGATGGAAGGAACAACTGATAGAGCAAAAGATAGAGCAGATGATGAAGGGCTAGAGAAATGGCAGATTTGAGAGGACTTGGTCCAACCTTGCTGACGTTGAAGATGTGAGAATGGGGTGACAAGCCAAAAAAACGTGGGCTGCCTCTAGGAACTACAAAAGACCAGAAGTGGATCCTCCAGTCTGGCTTCCGGAAAGAAAGCAAACCTGCCAACACCTTGCTTTTAGCTCAGTGAAGCCAATTTTAGATTTCTGACTGGCAAAAGTTAAAGAAAATAAATTTATAGGATTTTAAGCCTCTAAGTTTGTGGTCATTTGTTATAGTAGAAATAGCAAATTAATACAGTGCAAAAGAATGGAAATGTTAATATTACTTTGTGACAGTGGCCCACATTCATGTGTTTGTATCCGTGTGTACTTTGTGTCTGTGTATTTATGTATGTATCCGCATGTTTGTTTGTTTCCTACTCTGTACCTTTTCTATGTCTGTGTCTTTTTCTCATCTCCATCACCATCTCAAAATAATGTTATTTTGTAAGATGAGGTCAAAAGTCACACCTTTGAAATCTAGAGTGATATTCCCTTCTATGAATATATGCATGCTCTTTATTCTTTGATTATTTTGTTGTTGTTGACTTCAGAGTTATTTTGTTATATATGTTATATATTTTGTTATATGTTATATATGTGTTATATATATATGTTATACGTTATATATAACATGTACTATGTGTTATATATATGTTATATATTTTGTTATATGTTATATGTTATTTGTTATATGTTTATGAACTGGGTGGCATTAATTACACATTAATGATGACATTGTGTTTTGGAATACCTTGTACCAGGGAACACACACTGAAAGAACAATACATTTTAAAGAGCTCTTACAAAGGAAGCATGGTGGTTACATAAAGGATAGTAAACATCGTAGAAGATCACGGGTAATAAAGGCAGTTGGAGATTTTGCACTAATCAAAATCTTAAAAAGGATGCGTTGTCTCTCCTACTAACTTTTAGTTCATGTGTAAGTTATCTGTATTGGGTTATGCAAGTGTCCTCCATGAGTTAACATGAAAAAGGATGACATATTTGTTCAATTAACCAAAGTGAAGAACAATGATGACTAACCAGTGGCTGACTGCTTCCCCAAGGACTATAATGGCAATTGGTTTTCTGAGTTTCAGATACCTGGATCACAGATTGTACCTTGTACTGCTGGAGCCAGCATCATCTCAAACAGATAAAAATATTAATGTTTCCTTTGTGTCCCTAGTAACGTGAATGTGAGTTCTACTCAACAGAGTGTAAACTGCATGAGACCAGAGGTTTTCATTTTTCCTATTAACTGATAGATTTTCAGAGCTACACATTCAAAAATGTTTTTGAACTAACAAATAAGTATCAGAAGCGTATATTATCTGCATCTACTCCCTTGGAGTCTCCAATTCAGAACCCAGTTTACTCTTAGCCTTCTCTTAGAGAATGGCTGTAGGGAATGAGCTGAGGATCATGTATTGGCATTGATACCAGCATCCGCCCTGCATTCCACATTTCCACATTGAGAATCTGTCATCTCATCTATAGAAAGATTTTATTCTGATATCCAATATATGGAAAGGGAATAAAAGCTTGCATTATGTTATCCAGTATAACCACTGAATCTCAAGTGAACAGACTTCTAGTTTTGGAATGTGTCAGAAATACTTAGCCTTGACTGGTCAATCTTATATGTTATAAGGGTCGTTCATCTCTCAGAGCTTTTAGGGTCGTTCCCATTGAGTTCTAAGGACTTGTAATAAATCCGTGGACAGATAACTCATCAGTATACAGGCAGAGCAAAAAGCAATATCGTTGAGCTAAAGCAAAAAAGTAATGCCTTCAAAGACTGTGTTTTGGGGCATAATCCTTAAATACTTGATTATGGAAAAGAGAACCTTGGCTTTTGGGCAGACAGCACAGAAAAAGAGTCCCTAAAGCCTCACTCGTGGTTTGACAAATGTCCCTTGGGGAGTGTCCTCCACTTTTCCAATCCTTTATTGCTTTCAAGTTAATAAATCCTCTCCCTGTCTGCTGTCAGAATATAACTTAACTCAGAGGTCAGTCAGGACTCTCAAAATAGATTGTATCGAGAGCTTTCCTTATCTAAGGATTTTATTTACCTTTTATTCCCCCACATTTTACAGAATCAATGTATAAAATAATAGAATGAGTCACTTTAAATGTGATTATAAAATAGCCATTTTAACTTCTCTCTCTCTCTCTCTCTCTCTCTCTCTCTCTCTCTCACTGCTCAATAACAGCTAGGAAGTCTAGCGAGGCAAATTTCCCTATGTTTTTGTCATAAGGCACCCATTTAATAATTGGACCAATAGACAAAGAAATCTAGTTTGAAAGATATGTCTTTCCACAGAAGAATAATCTAATGTCTTTTGCTATCTTAAATTACAGTTCACAAAAAATGTCAAGAGAGTGTCTATAAGTATTGATCTAAAATACACCTCAGCTAAGTAAAAATATTCACTTTGGAAGATAAAAAATGAAGAGCTCAAAGTATACCCACGGGCTCATAGAACAAATGCTTAACTGAACTATATTATTAAACAAAGGGTTTGGATAATTTTCATATTTTTTTGAAAGTATGGGGAGGAGGTTAACAGACAGGCCATTAAGACAGGATCAATACAAATATCTAATAGAGGATGACCCCCTCTGAATGAAATCATTACACAAGAAACATTTCCATCATTGTTGCCTTTTGAATGGAAAATGACGAGCCACTCCTCACAGATTTTCATTTACTCTAACATTATCCACTGCTTTGCCTGACCTTCCTTTACATTTGAGAGTGGATTCCTGAG
This sequence comes from Panthera uncia, assembly GCF_023721935.1. NCBI lineage: Eukaryota > Metazoa > Chordata > Mammalia > Carnivora > Felidae > Panthera > Panthera uncia. Next base: position 49,017,985 of record NC_064813.1, read on the forward strand.
CTATATTCTTATTTTCTCACAGGTCACTGGCACAATGAATTGAGTTGTGATTTTGGTGCAACTTGTACAAATATTATTAAAAGACGTGTGGGAGTCCTCAGTGTTATCAGGATTTCTACCAGACACAGAGGGAAGAATTTGATTTTGATTTTTTTTTTTTCAGTCTAGGATTAAGGTTTTTTTTTTTTTTTCCCAAAGATATTCTCAAGTTTAATGACTCTATGGGGCTATCTGCCGTATAGCTGCTGCTTCACAAAGGGTCCTGTGAAGCTTTAAGAGCAACAGGGACAAAGCAGATTAACCAGTTTTGTGAAGCTTTTGAAAGGCCACTATCCTAAGGAAGGTGAGGTAAATTGGTTTGTTGCTGAGCATTCTTTCAAGATTATAGATGTGCTGCCTAGGTTCTGCACTGAAAGCTGAAGAAAAATCTTCCTTTTCCTTTTCATTCACGATCAGCCATACTCTGCTCCATAAAATGAAAATATACAGGAAGAAATTAAGATGGCCTCCTAATGTATACTTGCTTACACAAATCATTTGCTTACTTTAGTCAAGGATCAGACCTTGCAACAGTGCACGAAACTATTCTTCTCTATAGGCAAGAATATATTGCTCACTATGTTTTAGCCCTTTGTGAAATGGAGGCGCCACTCAATTCCATTCTTCTTAGTTAAAAGCTCCTTACTAACCATTCCTAAGTCTAAAATTACATTACCTTGCATTAAAAATTGATGAACTGTCATCACTTCCTCAGAGTTCTTGGTAAGCAAGGCACAACCCACCAGGAAAAAACACCACTACTGCAAACGTACCATAAGCTGATAGATAAAAACAAGTATGTGTTTAACATGTGTTCAGTTTATGTCAATTAAATATCCCATGTCTTGATGTGGATCTGTTGTTTTCTCTACATATTCCGGGCCTGAAAATATGTCAGTAGGATATACATGCATAAGATCACAACCATTAGCAATTCTGGTATAAGTACAGTGTTTTCTGTCCTGGACATTGAAAGCTGAAAGGATAAATAAGCCTGAGCTCTCCCTATTCTTAAAGTTTGCTTCTTCAATCATGCCGTCAACATGCACAAAATTTGTATTCCTATCAATGTCTAAGGTATAAACTCCTAATTTTCTCTACTAATCTTTAACTGCTTTGAAAACGAAACAAAACACATTTCCTCTAGAGCTCGCCTTAGACATTTTATTCTTTCTAGTTTCCTACTAGCCTCAGACACCACAGAAAAAGAAGAAAAGTTGTCTCTGTTGCATTTCACTGTGTGTATCGGCACCTTGGATGCTGCCTCAATTGCTGAAATCACTGATATGTGGCACTGAAATTTACGATACTGTTCCTGGACATCATATCAAGTTTGAATTCTTGGACCAAGCATTTATTATACAAAACAGAGTGATTCTACTTGAAACTATAAATGCAGACCTGAAAAAATAAAGGAAAAACTAGGAAAAAAAAAAAAAAAAAAAACCTTTTTCATATGGCAGAAACTATTTCACGTGGAAGTATAACCAGAAGTAGAGACTGTCATAGTTAAAAACACAAAATTTAAAAAAAAAGAAAGTTTAAGTATGGCCTTTGATAGAGTTCAAGTCTAAGCCCAAATTCAAGTGAATAAACAGAAGTTAACAAAGCTAACAAGTTGACAGGCATAGGAAATTGGAGGATATTATTCAGTTTATTTTAATTCCTTTTTCTTGGGCAAGAGTGGGGAGCAGAGGGAATCTTTTTTTTTTCTTTTTTTTTTTTAATGTTTATTTTTGAGTGTGAGAGAGAGAGAGCTTGAGGGGGAAGGGGCAGAAAGAGAGGGAGACACAGAATCTGAAACAGGCTCCAGGCTCTGAGCTGTCAGCACAGAGCCCGATGCGGGGCTTAAGCCCACAAGCTGTGAAATCATGACCTGAGCTGAAGTCGGATGGTTAACCCACTGAACCACCAACGTGCCCTGACTTTTTTTGAATATTTAGAAATCTACCACATAAGCATATGGTCTTCTATATTAGACATATAGTCCACAGAGACTTAAATTTTTCTCTCCTTCTAAGATGCCTGATGTTATTATTAGTGTAATTTAATATTACATGTAACTCATGTTTTCTGCTGACATTCATAGAATTCTAAAGCTATTTCATCAAATATCCATTGTGTTCTTTGTGGATATTTTTCTAGGTAAAACCATTTATGAGAAATGAAAGAAAGAGTGAGAAGGGGAGGGGGAGAAAGGGAAAGAAAGGTGACTATGTGAATTATTTTCAGTTTATTAGAATGTTATTTATTATTCACTGTGATATGCTTTAGAAAAAGCATATTTTGTTAGGGCTTTTTATGTGTGATTTTGTCTACACCAGATTTAATTTATGTTCACATTTGGGAACACTTTTTCCTAAAAAGTAGGCTTCCTTTGTGAATAACATACACAGTAATATTTGTCTTGAACTAAAAATCTCATTAAATATGCATGGCTTGATTTACAAAGTGATTTATATTTTCTTGATTGGAGAATAGTCATTTTTACACCTGTGCTTTGGGTTTTCTCTTATGATATTCTAATTTCCTTGATGTTAATGTAGATCCATATGGCTTTCTTCCAGAAACCATGCAAGTATCCCACCCATAACGTACTTTATTAAAAATAAGTAAACAAAAACAAGGTAACCATTCTAACTTTATTGCTTGAGGAAGGTAGATGTGGAATTCTTCTTTGGAGCCCCTCCTTACCCATCTAAAGAATGATAAGTATAACTTAGTTGGACCAACCAGAAAGCCTATGGCTACAACTACAAGTATAATGTTCAGAAGAACTATTATGCAATTGTGTACTATTGGAGTTGTGGACCTTTCAATTCAAAGAACAAAGGAAAGTAATTATGGAATCAGTAAATATAATAGCTTGACAGAATCTTAGTGGTTACCATATAATTATAATTTGAGGATACAGAAATTAAACCACTTGCCTTAATATATATCTCACAGCCAGGTTGTAAAATGCCCAACTTCCCACAATGATAGTCCCACTATATTATTATGTAGGTCTTGTACCCCTGGGGATCACCAAGTAGTTTTGTTACTTACTGGATATCAGATATCACATCTGAGAGAAATAAAAGGTTTCAGCTCTCACTGCTCCTAGAGAGTGCCTACTGAAATATCATAGGGCAAAAAGCTTTTAATTGTTTCAATACATGATACAGAAGAACTAGACAAGTTTAGGGCACAGACTTCACAAGAACTTTTAAATTTCATATATAATGAAGATATCCAATAGATAGTTATATTTTCACCTGTTGAAATTATTTTCCTGAAAATATCTTGATCTTACTTTGAAAACATTTGGTAATTTTTATTAAGATTTATAATAATGTGTAACTGAATCACATGTTCTTTGAAATACCAAAGTATTTAGGACTAAGATTTCATACAAGCTTTAAACACAAGAAACATATCTATATCATCTCATATGAAATAGTTGGTCAACATAAAATCTCTTTATTAACAATCTGAGGCTTAACCCATTCAATAATATAAAAATTTATTTTAAACATCTATATGTTATTAAAAACTATCAAATTAGGTAATTTTTAATTTTATTATTATTATTATCATTATTTAGTGTATGATAAATTATTTATATAGTATCCTATCATTTGTAACTTTGGTATGCAAAATCCTCTTCTTCTGGAATTACTCATCCTTTGAGGGAAATAGTCAAACAATGTAACTTTAGAGTTCATCTTTTATGTGAATGATGAAATAAATATCTTAAGATTTGCCTGGGGAAGGGGGCACCTGGGTGGCTCAGTAAGTTAAGTGTCTGACTTTTGATTTTGGTTCAGGTCTTCATTTCACTATCTGTGGAATCAAGTCCCACATCGGGGTCTGTGCTGACAGTGTGGAGCCTGCTTGGGATTTTCTCTTTCCCTTTCTCTCTGCCTCTCCCCAGCTCTCTCTCTCTCTCTCTCTCTCTCTCTTAAAAAAAAAAAGAAAAGAAACGTTAAAAAAAATGTATGCCTGGGGAATGTTTTGTGGTATTGTTGTGGATGTTTAGCTCATTCTATTAATTTCTGCTCTTGCATTCTCTTCTAGCTATTTTATCATGACCAGATCTTGATGTAGATCTTTCTGCCCAAATCTTTCACTTAATTCTCCCTGCTTTCCCTCCCTGCTTTAACTAAAAGGATAGTTATGGTTAACTAAATTTTATTGGAGACGTACAGAAATCAAAAGAGATAATATGGAAGAATTAGACTGTAAAAGAGGATATATCTTTAAGCTGTATATAAAATATAAAAATTCATCAAGCCCATTGGCCACACCCAACATAGGAAGTCTCTTCAAGAGATTATTTCTTTTTTGTTTCTGATGTTTCTCTTTTTCTACAGAGACTGCTATTTCTTCTTTTTCACATACTACTAACCTTAAGAAATTTCCTGTCTGGGCATGCCCAAATAAAATCAAATGTCAGCTCATATTTAAGGATTAATAGTACAAGCATTTAACATTATTAAATTGCCATAGCAATTTTATATTTTATTATTTTATAGTCCCCATTTTAGAGATGCTTTAGGAGACCTAATTATCTGTCATTTAAAGATCCAGAAAAATCACCACCTAAATAAAATGCAGTGTAGAGATCAGTTTTGCTCAAACATAAAATATAGAAAGGGCCATGGTCAATTTTCAGAACATCCTTTATATAACATCCTTTATATAACATGTGTAGTGGGTAGAATCTCATCATATTCAAGAGCAGAATAATCATGTAATTCTAATAAATAAGAGCAAATACATCCTAGTTCTATTCCTCTCCCAAAAATCATATATACAATACACGTATACAATACATGTATATATGTGCACAATACTTATATATAATATAATATATAATACAATGAATAAAATACAATAAAACCTGCCAACTATGAAGGAAATGGAAATTTTCACAATAGCATTTCTTATAGAAAAGACTTGAAAAGATCCAGATTTTTCTCTCAATTGTGATAGAGGAAATTAAAAAAAAACAATAATTATTATTTTTGACCATATGTTTAAGTGAGAAGAGTTTACTCTTGAAAACAGCTTGGGAAGGGCCTTAGAAAACAAGAAAAATCAAGGAAAAAGTGAAACCCAAGCACAAAATCAAGTTACTTATTGGCTAGTCCACTTCATTTGTAAAGTGACCTTACAATTGTAAGTATCTAGGATTTTCAACTTTTTATATTTTCTAATTTCCATTCATATTATTTGTTTAACTGAAGACTTATATGTCCTTGTGTGCATGTGTGTGTGTCGGTGGGTGGGTAGGAGGAAAAGAAGGATTTTCCTTCATAATATTGTGTTAATTGTGATACTATGCATCTAAACTAAGAGGTTTTTTTCTGGAAATGAGAAACCCATTGGGGTCATTATGGAAACCTATAAATATTTGAAGGCTGCCAAGAAGAATCAGTAAGTAAATTAATTATGTGTTCTTCAGAGGACAGAACTGGAATCAATGAGTTGAAGTTCGAAAGAAGTGGGATAGATTTCAGAAAGATCACACACTATAGATTGGGCTCTGTTATGAGGAATTGATCTCTTTTTCCCAGGAAATGCTTAAGTAGACATTGATGATCAATTGCTGTGAATGTTGTTAAGATAATTCCTATTTTAGAAAATAATTTGTAAGGTATCACTTTAAATTCAATTTTAATCCTGCAAGCATTTCATAAACAGAATGGTAAAAATAGTTTAAAAAATGCCTTTACGATGTGATGTCATAATATGATCATTAGCAAGAAGTATTAGGTTCAACTGTATTTCTTAAAATGTGCATATGCTGCAGTTATTCTACTTTATTTTATCTTTATTTCTTTATTCTTCACTCATTTGACATTTTAATAAGTTAAGATTTGGCCACCCATTGCATAGCTGCTCCATTAAGCTTAGGACCATTAACAAATGTCATCAGTGTACCTATACTGCCTACGTGTTTACTTCAGAAAAAAAAGCTTCAAAAAATTATGTTTCATTGAATCCTAGGTTCACCACTTAAAAGCTGAGTACTGAGGGGTGCCTGGGTGGCTATATCAAGCATCTGACTTTGGCGTAGGTCATGTCTCAGAGTTCGTGGATTCAAGTCCCACATCGGGCTTTGCACTGACAGCAAAGAGCCTGCTTCAGATCCTCTGTCTTCCTCTCTCTCTGCCACTCCCCCAACTCTCTCTCCCACACTCATGCTCGTGTACACTTTCTCTCTCTCTCTCAAAAATAAACATTAAGAAAAAGCAAAAAAAATTAAAAATTAAAGCTGTGTACTTAGAGATAGTTTTTAATTTTTTTGTACTTTGGTTTCCTTATCTATTAAATTATAGGGAAAAGTTACTTTAGCTGTTATAACAATTAAACGTTATGCTAATCAATTAACACAGGCTTATAATAATTACCAAAAAAATTTGGATATAACCTTCTGATCACAGCTATTATTTGATAATACTTGATATTATAATTATCACTGCCTGTACTTAAAAGTTGCTTAAGGATAAAAACATGATTTTTCATCTTTACACACAAAAATTTTAAACAGTTTTATGTGCAAAAATGGTATAAAATGAAGCTGTTTTTAAAATGGTTTTACACAGACAAATATAAAAGAAAAGTAGAGTAAGTCACTGGAGAATCCCTCACTAAGAAAACATACCCAAATTGATTGTAGCCTTATTTAAATGTTTCGTTAAATCAAGAAGCATATATTCTATCATGTTCCTTTTCTGTCTTTATTCAGAGAAATACTTTAGTAAAGGATTATCTGGTTCATTTTTATGAACTGCCATTAGAGAAATCATAGTGGAGTAAATCACAGTGAACACATCCCTTGCCTTGTTGTATATAGATATATGACTTTATTTGCTGCCAGAGTTTTCCAAAAAGGAAACATGAAAGATGTAAAAATGGCAAAACAAACAGAAGGGTGTATTTTTTCCAGAAGTACTGTCTTCCTGGTGACATTATGCCAGAAGACATCACAGACTGCTGGTAGCTACAAGTCCAAACTCGGCCACTCTTCCCATGGGTGAGAGCACACTGGCAAAGGAAAATAGGTAAATTTAAATCAACAGCTGGAGCATACTGGGGGATGTGGTCAAATGGACATTAGCGGTGGTCATTATGTAATAAGAATAAGTCATATTTCGTTACCATACAATATACCAGTTGAGCCAACTGTGAGTTCTTTGATTTGATGATGGACCCTTTAGTTGGGGCAGTTTGCCCTTTGGCATGCATCTACCATACTTACTCCCACTTCCAGTAGTAAAATAACTGGAGATGAAGAAGAGATGGCATTATACACACAAACTGATTTGGGAATTTCACAGAAAGACACACACACATACACACACATATACACATTCATGTATTTCTTCTTTGACATAGGTGTTTATGTTATTAATATTTAACATGTGAACAGAAATGTGTATATATTTTAAAATCTAGTTTATTGGTAAATTATAGTTCAAAACAGGGTTGATGTAAATGTTATTATAAATAGTTGAGTTAACCAAACCAATTATAAAAAAAAAAAACATAGTGATGACTAAAAGAAAATTATTATCAAAAAACAAGAATAGACAGAATTAATGACTAGAACCAAAACAAGAAAATACTAATGACGTACTGATAACAAAAGGATTTTTCTTAGAATTATGAGAATTTAAGCTCTCAACCTGTCTGCTCACTGCTGCAACAAATAGATACCAAAACCCAGGATTCAAATATAAATAGGGTTTATTTTTCATACATGTGATTGAACTGCTGAGTAATTGGCTACCTTCAATATGGGACTTCCATTGTCGACCTGGGGGTCAACTCCATTTGAGCTAGCTGGAAGAGGAAAAGATCATTTGGAAGTTCAGATGCTAGATCGTCACAGGCCAAGCTCTCAGAGGGGCCACACACCATGGCTGCTTTTAGCTGATGGTAGAAATCAGTCACATAGCCACTTCTGACTACCAGATAGGCTATGCATGTGCCCAGGAGGAACAGAAAGCAGTTGTGTGTGTGTGTACTTAATAGACTCTACCATATGCTACATAATAATCAGACATCTTAAAAGCATAATGAAGAGTCCTCAATAAACTATTATCCTAACAAATGAACTTTAGTTTATAAAATGTAGATGAAGTAAGCTTTTATAGTTAAATTAAGATGTTTTCAAGTGGTTATAATGAATAGGTAAGAAAAGTCCATGGGATTATACATCATTCAATTAAGAGGAACTCATTATTTTTAATGAGTTCTTTTGACCTTCAGGGAACTCTCAGAGGGTTGAGTTTTATAAAATAGTTTAGTTTTTATTTTTCTTTTTAAAATTTTTGAGTAATAGGATTCATTTTAGTTGTATAAACTAGATATTTCTGAATAAATGGAAATGACAAGTCCTAAGTAATAATTTTTGTGTCTATGCAGAAATGATAAAAAATATTTTTATATGTTAGAATGTTAAATTTTAAAAAAATGTCAGATCAACACAAGAACTAATCTCTGAGTCTACCGGTTCAAAGTCATGTTACATAACTGGCTTCTGAATACATAAATGCCTAAATTATTTGAGTATTATCAAGCAACTCAGAATAACTTTCTTGAGTAGCCTAGGCTTCCTGTCAGTTCCCGGTAAATGCTCCTTTTTTTACACCTAAGCCATTAATTCACAATTCTGACTTACAAATTTGCAAGGGTTAATATCAAATTCTTCTGTGTAAAGTTTCAGTATCTTCCTGCTACCACTTCCTCTTCTTTGGAAGTCAAGGTAAGTTGTTTCTTAAGACTTTCTGGTACCTTTGCTGTGCTTCGTTATTTTACAATGTTTGCGGACATGGTTCCGATCATTCTGTCAGTAAACTTGTTTAGTGGAGCCAGTAATATTCCAGATGTGCTGGAAGCTAAACCCTTGCTTACCACAATTTTACTTTGGTGAAATTCATTCCCGCTTAAACCAGAAAAAAAATATTTTGTTAGGGAAGTTGTAAGCAAGTCAAGAACTTTTCTGAGTTTAATTCAAGAATTAAAGTCAATTCCTTTAATACTCGAAACATAACTTTAAAATTTATTTTTGTTCCCTTTAACATTTTACTTAAACTTCTTCTCGAGTATGAGTCCTTCATACATCAATGCTAGATATTTGTGATTTTCTTGTATTTGTTCTACCGAGATGCCTTTTATTTAATTTTAATCATTTTATTCTAAAACGCACACACACTGAAAAAAAAATCCACAAATTAATGATATAATAACCTTTTGTTTTCATCCTCTAAAAAAAGTTTGTTATCAGATTTTTGTTTATTGAGCTCCACATATTTCTGAATCTTATTCCCTCTAGGAAACCTAATGATTACAAGAGACTGCAATTATTAAAAAGCCATCAATATTGCTACTTTTTTTCTGCTTCCTTCATCCTCTCCTAGCTCCAATTAGTTAGAAGTAATTTATTTCACTAAACTTATGACAGATAATATCATCAAGATAATAATTGCTTTGGGGTTACAAAGTATTTTTGTATAGCTATTTATATAAACATTGATACCTATTCTTTAAAATATTAAAAATTATATTTATAGAAATATTTGATAATTAGTAGCAATAAAAGTTATTGGTGAAACAATTTAAACCTTCCCCATCCCCCCAAAAAAACAGACAAATCAAGAAAAATCCTTATCAAACACTGGCAAATGTTTCAAAGCAATATTTGTTATCATATTGTGAAAATATATTGAAGTACTACACTTTGCAGTGATTAATCAAAACTAGATTTTCCCCCTCAAATAACTTCACATTTATTAGTGATAACATTCAAGAATTTCCTAGGGGAAAAAAAAGTTTGTGTTAGGTGGCTTGTGGTGAAGTTACTGGCTTTAGAATATAGCTTCATTACGTGTTAGAGACAGATAAATGTGGTGTCAATCTCTAAAAATTATGATAGAACATAATTTGGGAAAATGCCATGTCACTTTTCACTCTATTCATATTTAACCCCTCTTTTTAAGTCATCTTTGTCCTTGCCTCCTAGTTTTGGGACATCACACAAATTCTATAACCAAGATGTTAGAACATGATCTTTCCTCCTTGCTGCTTACCAAACCAAATGAGAAGCTTGTATTATAATGAAAAACATGGTTTAACTAGATTTAGCAATGTCTTCCACATATTCCTTCCACTTTTCACCCTGTGAAACATGCTCAAAATAATTTGAATTGCTCTTACCCAGTAAATGGCCATGAAGTAGTCATTTGTATTTATTTAATGTTTGTTGAAAGTTCCTATCTTTTGGGGCGCCTGTGGGTGGCTCAGTCAATTAAGTGTCTGACTCTTGACTTCATCTCAGGTCATGATCTCAGGGTCATGGGATTGAGCCTCGCGCCGGGCTCTGTGCCGGCAGTGTGGAGCCTGCTCGGGATTCTCTCTCTCACTCTCTCTCTCACTCTGCCTCTCGTCCGTTCGTGCCCTCTCTCTCTTTCTCAAAATAAATAAACTTAAAAATATATACTAAAAAATAAAAAGAAAGCTCCTATCTTCTAACACTAGAAGCGTGCTCTTCAACTAGTTTATCTTTCTTTAACAACACTTTTTTTATCTATCTGTCTATCTATCTATCTATCTATCTATCTATCTATCATCTATCATCTCATCTAAGTATCTATGTAGGATTCAAGTTGTGTAAGTGTAGATATTTCTTTCAAAAGGGATAAGAATTTATCACTCAGCACTTTCATGCACTTAAGCTGTTAAATTGCAAAGGGATTTTTTTCTTACAGTTTCTTATGTGTAAGGGAAGGCTTTTCATTTGTGGTAATTATGCAGCTGTCTCATGATTCTGTCATGCTTGTCATGTTTGCCTTGCTTTCTTGTATAATCTCAGTGACATGAGTTATAATATTCTGCCACGCTGAGTAGTTGAATAACCAGTCTTAATGCAGATGAGAAAAAAATTCTTGTGTAAACTTTCCATATTCCTTGAAGCATGTCTCTGCAGTACAAACAATTTTGTTATCTGTTAAATATTAAATCATGTATTATTATTTTATTCATTCAGTTGGGTAAATCTCATCAGATAAAAAAAATTAAACTACTACAACATACTTCATTCCTCAAGAGAAGATTTGCGATGGAGTTTTTTTTTTTTCCTTTTGTAAATGTTATAGTTCTTAGCATCCCCATTGCTCCCATTTGAGCACTATGTCAACTATGTTTTAAAATTAAGCGATCATTTGATAACCAATATTCTTCGAGACTGGAAAAAAAAGGACCTAATATTCCTTCTAATATGTATCCAGTTACGTTTAACAGAAAAAAAAATGATCATTCAAAACAACCCCAAAAAAATCCAACTTAAGGTAATATTTGTGGCAGAAAATAGCTTTTCTCCTTACTTTTGCTCCTTATTAAATTCTCACTGAGCAGGTCAGATATATAAAAAGGATTTAATTACCATACGGAAGACTATCTGTGTACTTCAGTTGGTAGCTGATCTGGACACCTAGAACTAATTAACGTTTTAAACAAGAAATTATTAATGTTTTGAATTACTATATTCCTAGTTAAGATCTTGGATCTTCAAAGTATGATTTGGTCAAGTTACTCAATTCTTCTGATCTTGGTATATGTAAAACAGATGTGAGTCACATCACCTATTCTTTACAGGAACTGAACGGATTAAATGAAATGATTAATGTGAAGCAATTCATTACTGTTTGAAAATTAACAAGCGTGAGCACTCAGGGCACGGGGATGATGACGGTGATGATGATGGTGATTGATGGTGATAGCTAACAATCACACATTTACAGCATTATGAGAAATGTAACTTTATTTTTATGAGAAGATTCGCATTTTAATATGTGTTTCCACTTAGCTTGGATGGCAGAAATTTAATCTCAGTCGGTGCGATCAGTGCAGGTTCCTACTTCCTTTCTTTGACATGGGACTATTGGAAAGATTAACATGGCACCTGGTGACAGCTGGTGGGAAGGACTATCTCTGCTTGTCAGGATCATCATTTATTTATGTTGGCATCCACTGAGATGTCTGTACCTCCACCTGACTTAGTGGAGAGAGTACACTGTACAATATTTCCTTTTCTCAGGCATGAGAAAGCCATTCACTTTTGTTCAGGTCTTGTCTGCTTACACAGTCACATTCATGCTGTTCTATCATGAATAGGAAACATTCCGATCCCTGCGGAGCACTTTTAGGCTTGTCTGCTTTAACATACGATACAGAATATTATTTTGTTACCTTGAAGATCTGGGAGTAAAGGGATTCCTGGTCCTTGCCATTTTTCCTGGACCATATTTAAAGAATGTAGACTGAGCTTCTTCTCAGATGGTCAAACTTACAAAACCTTTTTCTATCTACCTCTCCTATCCACCACTCCCAGAACTGAGTGAGGTATAGGAAAAATTATCAAGCTCAACCACCATATTTTTTTGGAATCCAAATTCTCCAGTTTCTAGATACCTTGTGTGATATCTCTTGGTATCTTTGCTTTAAAGAAAATTTGAGTTCTATGAAACTTAGCTGTATTATTCTCATTCCTTCTCTCTGTGTTTTGTTCTTAGTCATATTTTTCTCCTTAAACTTCTTTCCCTGTAGGCAATCATATAGTTCACATAGCTATAACTATAGTTCTGTGTTGATTATTTTGAAGAATCTACATAATCCCTGATTATTTCCTCTGAACTCCAGTACAAAATATAGCTTATTTTGTAGATACCTACTCTGGGATGTCCATGGTAGCTTAGGCTTAGTATATGAAAAAAGTGAATACTTTGTATTCCAAAACTTACTCCTTATTGTATGTATTTCTACATTGGTACCGTCATTGTCCTATTTTTTTTTTAGAATAGCAACATCAGAATTTTCTCGTTTCCCTTTCTTACCTTTAGGGTGTAGTTGCTATATCTTATAAATTTGAATATTTAGTGATTCTCTTAATGCTTTTTTTTTTTTAATTCTTTCTGTGACTTTGTTTTACTTACCTTTTATTTAGTCTATTAAAATAGGGTTTGGCAGGTTTTCCTTTCTTCTCCTTCTAGACTTTGTATTCACTCTTCATATTGTTACCAGAACCATTGTACCCCAGTGTTACCACATAAGCTACTCATTATTTGTTTTCTGCTGTTCTCTCAGATGTTAGTGTGCTCTTTCCTAAAGCAACTTCCCTTTAATCTCCTCCCTACCTGTCATTTCCCCCATGCCTCTGGAACATCTGATTTCATAGTGAATAAATAACCCACATTGTAAGCTTCTCCTCTCAATCATCTTTACCCCCTGGTGTTATAAATGACCTACCACTCCACTGAAGCTATTTCCCCTGCAGGCAAATCAAGAAGAAGCTTATTCTCACATACCCTTCCTTACCTTAAACTTGCTCCCCTATACTATTATCATATTATTACTTCCTAACTATCAATTTCTCCTCTGCCCTTGAATAAAATCATCTGCTGTTTTAAAGCTTAAACCATCAGAGCATTCTATTCTCTGCCCTCTTCTTACCACTATAATCTATTGAACTAAACGTAATTTCATGACATTTACTGAAGACCCTATCACTGGGGTCTATACATTCTTCATCAGCCAAAACTTGCTCTAACATCCAGGGCTATTTTAAATATCCATATGGACTACACAGATGGCATACTTGTTTTTTAGTTCCTCTATATTTTCATGTTGAGTGACTTCCAGTTTCTTTTTTTTTATTTTTTTTTTTAATTTTAGGGAGTGCCCTCCTTATTCACTATCACCTACTTAACCCATCCCCTACCCACTTCCTCTCTGATAACCATTAGTTTGTTCTCTATAGTTAAGAACCTGTTTCTTGGTTTGTCTCTCTCTTTTCCCTTTGCTTGTTTGTTTTGTTTCTTAAATTCAACATATTAGTGAAATCATATGTTATTTGTCTTTCTCTGACTGACTTATTTTGTTCAGTATAATACTCTCTAGCTCCATCCATGTTGTTGCAAATGACCAGATTTCATTCTTTTTGATGACTGAGTAATATTCCATTGTATGTATATACCACATCTTCTTCATCATCCATCAGTCAATGGACATTTGGGCTGTTTACATAATTTGACCATTTTTGATAATACTGCCATAAACATTGGGGTGCATGTATTCCTTGGAATCAGTGTTTTTTTTTATCCTTTGGGTAAATATCTAGTAGTACAATGGCTGCATCATAAGGTAGTTCTATTTTTAACTTTTGGAGGAATCTCCAAACATTTTTCAGAGTGTTTTCCAGAGTAACTGCACCAGTTTGCATTCTCACCAACAGTGGAAGAGTGTTCCTCTTTCTCCTAATTTTTGCCAAAATCTATTGTTCCCTGTGTTGTTAAATTTAGCCATTCTGATAGGTGTGAGGTGGTATCTCACTGTGGTTTTAATTTGTTTTTCCCCGATGATGTGTGATGTTGAGCATCTTTTCACGTGCCTGTTGACTATCTGTACGTCCTCTTTGGAAAAATGTCTATCCATGTCTTTTGCCCATTTTTTAAATTGGATTATGTGTTTTTTGGCTTTTGAGTTTGATAAAGTCTTTATATTTTTTGGATATAACTCTTTATTAGATATGTCATTTGCAAATATTTTCTTCCATTGCATAGGTTGCCTTTTTTTTTTCTCTATTGCTTCCTTTGCTTTTTAGAGATTTTTATCTTGATGAAGTCCCAATAGTTTATCTTTGCTTTTCTTTCTCTTGCCTCTGGAGACATATCTAGAAAGAATTTGCTTTAGCCGATGTCAAATAATTTACTGCCTGTGTTCTCCTCTAGGACTTTTGTGGCTTCAGGTCTCACATTTAGGCCTTCAATCATTTTGAGTTTGTTTTTTGTGTATGGTGTGAGGTAGTGGTCCAGTTTCATTCTTCTGCATGTTGCTGTCCAGTTTTCTCACCACCACTTGTTGAAGAGACTGTCTTTTTTCCACTGGTTGTTCTTTCCTGCTTTGTCAAAGATTAGTTGACCATATAGTTGTGGATTCATTCTTGGGTGTTCTATTCTGTGCCATTGACCTATATGTCTATTTTTGTGCCAGTACCACACTGTTTTGATCACTACAGCTTGTAATATCACTTGTAGTGCATAACTGTTATGCCTCTAGCTTTGCTCTTCTTTGTCAAGGTTGCTTTGTCTTTTCAGGATCTTTGGAGGTTCCATATGAATTTTAGGATTGTTTGTTCTAGCTCTGTAAAAAATGGGGTTGGCATTTTGACAGCAGTTGCATTAAATGTGTAGATTGCTTTGGGTAGTATAGACCTTTTAACAATGGTTGTTCTTCCAATCCATAAGCATGGGATGTCTTTTCATTTCTTTGTGTCATCTTCCATTTCTTTCATCTGTGTTTTAGAGTTTTCAGAGTACAGGTCTTTCACCTCTTTGGTTAGGTTTACAATCCAATAAGAAGATATACCAATTTTAAATATGTATGCACCCAACATGGGATCACCTAAATATATAAAACGATTAATAACAAACATAAATAACTAATTAATAATAGCACAATAATAGTAGGGGAGTTTAACAGCCATTTACATCAATGGACAGATCACCTAAACAGAAAATAAACAGGGAAATAATAGCTTTAAATGACACAGAGGACCAAATGGACTTAACCGATACATTCAGAACATTCCATCCTAAAAAAGCATAATGCACATTCTTTAAAAGTGCACATGATGGGACATTCTCCAGAAAAAGCACATATTAGTTCACAAATCAGGCCTCAACAAATACAAAACAATTAAAATTACACTATGTACCTTTTCTGACCACAATGCTATGAAACTAGAAGTCAGCCACAAGAAAAAAAATTGGAAAGATCATCAGTCTTTAGCAACTTCCTTCGTAGTAAATGATTAATTTAATAATTCCTTTAGTCATAGATTCCCCTTGTACTCCTATTTCCTAAATCTTCATCTTATGCTAGTTTTACTTTCTTAAATGAATTTTTTTCAGTCCTCTGCTTATAACTTTTAAATGTCTTTTTCTTGTGACTGAGATGAAGTCCATTATCTTGCCCATATTTAACTGGTCCCTCCAGGAACTGCCCCTCGCCTTTTGCTTTTATCCATTGCATTTTTACACTATATTTTTCCACTTATATTTTCTTTTCACTTCCAATATATATAATTCATTTTAATAATGTTATTAAAAACAATAATTAACATGCTCTCAGCTCTGGGTCTTGCACATGCATTCTGTTCTACTGCTAACAATTTTTCTCCATTTTGAATAATATTTTTGAAGTTAAAAAAAAACTTTTTTTAAAAGGGCTGAAATGATTGTATGCTTAATTGAAGAGATAGGTTGTACAAGAAAAAATCTTGAAATTCTCTTTTTCAATGTCCTCCAAGATTTGTATTCCCTTATATGTGCCTTGTTCTTTCCTCAGATTGGAATCGAGTGTAAATGTGGCTTCTAATTTTTCCCTCATATCATTCTCGGGCTTCAGACAAGGTGCTGGACCTCTTAGTCTACAAGCAGGTTATGGGTCATAGTACCAGGGGAAAGATAAAGCTTTGGGTGATAAAAGTTCCTTCCACATGGCACCCTTACACACTTCTGTCTTCTCCAATTTCTCAGGTGTCCACATGTTTTTATGTGCACGTCATAGTGAGCTAGTTTGACTTATCATAAAAATGCAAGATCCTTAGTACATAGGTCTCAGTTTAGGAATTTGTATTAGTTTTCTATTCCTGCTGTAACAAATTACCACAAACTTGGTGGCTTAACATAATACAAATTTATTACTTTTTAGTTCCGGGAGCCAGAAGTCCAACATGAATCTCATACTAAAATCAAGATGTCAGTAACACTGCATTACTTTTGGAAGCTCTAGAAGAAAATTAATTTTCACTCCACTATTCCAGCTTCTAAAGGTGACCAGCATCTGTTGGTTTCCAGCCATATTCCTCCCTCTTCAAACCAGCACGGTCAGGTCAAGTCTTTCTTAAGCTGCCATCTGATTCTCTTTTGATTCTCTCTCCTTTACTTTTAATGATATTTTTGATGATAATGGGCCCACCTGCTTAATGCAGATAATCATTCCATCATAAAATCAGATGATTAGCAATTGTATTCTCCCTTTGCCACAGAACTTAGGGTAATTCACAGGTTCAGGGGAGTCGAATGTAGACATTTGGAAGGAGGTGGGAGTAATGTGCCTAATCCAGTATATGTTTCTCCAAGGAACCTTCTCTTATTCCCTCTCCATTCTAGATTATTGATTTTCACTTGTGTTTCCAACAATACTTCTACTTTTAAAGGTTAAATATCACTTATTACACGATATACTATAGTCCAAAGCCTAAATATTTATCTATGTTTATTTCTAGCATGCAAAACTGCATGATGGCAGGGGCTGGCTGTGTATTAGTCACTACTGTAATTCTCATACACAAAGGAATTTCTGAAGAAATAAACTAAATGAATGAATGGATACCCTGTGCAGAGAGCCAAGATTTAAGGTTAGAGTGTTGAGTTAAATCCTAGCTCTACCACCAATAAACTAATGATATGGAAACCGGTTAATTTATCAAGTCACCATATCCTTAAATAAAAATTATTCAAAATATCATGTGTCTTACCTCCCAACATTATCCAATAATAACATGAGCTAAAACACATAAAGTCATGTTGTTAATTGACAAGCCTATCTATGTAAATAGAAAATGAAGTATTATTAGATCACACATTGTTCTTTATACTTTCTCAGTTCTCAAAAACCTAGTCCTAACAATGAGTCCAGAAATAAATTTCAAATTCTATAGCATTTTATTAAGATCTTTTTTTTTTCGGGGCGCCTGGGTGGCTCAGTCGGTTGAGCGTCCGGCTTGAGCTCAGGTCACGATCTCGCGTCCTTGAGTTCGAGCCCTGCGTCAGGCTCTGGGCTGATGGCTCAGAGCCTGGAGCCTGCTTCCGATTCTGTGTGTGTGTGTGTGTCTCTCTCTCTGCCCCTTCCCCGTTCATGCTCTGTCTCTCTCTGTCTCAAAAATAAATAAAACGTTAAAACAATTTAAAAAAGATCTTTTTTTTTTAAATCTGGCCTAAATTTCTCTTTCTAAAAGTGTCTCAGATTATATCTAATAGTCATTCTTTTTTTTTCTAGTGAATTTAATTATACTCTATTCCTAAGCCATACTATATTCAATTATTCTTTACAAAGTGATATATTATTAAATATCATTATAAAATGTATTTTCCAAGTATGTTCAAATACTCATGGCATAATGACTATTGTATTCTGTGTTACAACAATAATATTAATAGCAGTAAAATGTCTACATTATTTCAAATATTACATGAGCTTTATATCCATTTCCAACCTTGATCTTTACTCAGGAGATTCCATCCCTGAGATTTTTATTCCCATCCTGCAGGTGAGAAATCCAGTACAATGAGGTGTTCAGAGTCGACTGGCTTCTCCACAGAATTCTCTTTTCTCATTTTTTATTTACTGAAATGTTAATCTTTTAACCCACTGAGATATTACCTACTTTCTTAAGATTTAACTTCCTCAGCTACCAATAATTATACCATTCTCTACATTTCTACAGCATATTTTGTGTGTGTGCATTTCCAAGCTATTTTATTCTCCATTAAAAATATAGTTTTTAGTACAGTTCAGTCCAAGATAAAATCAAGGTTTAAAATACTTTTTTAAATATCAAAATGTCTACCACAGTGCTCTCTTTATATAAGTCATCCATTATCGATCGAAACTAAATTAGATAATTGAAGTGAAAAATACAAGATCTGTAAGCCGGCTAGGTGGCTCTTAACATCTCTTTCAGCTATACTTTATTTCATAAAATTGCATGTGACAGAGGAAAGGTCAGCCAAGACATTAAAGTACTTAGCTATAGTTTTTCTGAATTTGATACTATGAGTTGAAAAGTATTTTATACATTAAGCTTACAGAGTACCAACATAACAGAAGAATGAAACTCAAACATTAAGAGGCTATCAAGATCAGTTGAATGTAGACTAGAATCCTGCCTTTCTTTGTGTGGGTCTGTGGTATTTACTCTAAATATCTCAGTTTTCTCATTTGTCATATAGGAAGAGTTCACTTTACCTCGAAGGTTGTTATGAGAATAAAATGAAACATAGAACTTATCAGAGTGCCTGGAACATATTTATGTCTCAATTACACTATGGAGGATGTTATTATAAGAACAAAAAAGTTACACATGTCAAACCAGATAGAAATACTTTATATGTGATTAATATGAAAATATATGTTGTAGCAGGATTCTCACACAGAGAGTCCTGACACCGAGGTTTTCTTTCCAGGAAGCAACTTTATTTGTGCCAGTACTGGCTCAGTTGGATTCGTACTGAAAAATTGAGCCCTGAACGCCACATGGCTTAGTCTTTTATGCATCTTCAACTTCTTTGTCTCCCATATATGGGTAATGTATAGACATACAGTCTGATTGGGTGATCTCATGTTACAGAGCCATGATGGATGTAATGTACCAAGGTTGCCTTCCCTTATCTTGAGGTCTTTTCTCACCATATTCCTTAGGGAGGGGACTCTACCACAGTATCACATAGTTGGTAGAGCTTTTCTTTGTAGTTCTCTCTACATAGAGAGCCTTCTCTACTTAAATTATTGTTGTTAAATTCCTGTTGTTTTTGTGCATCCTGTTTTACCACAGTTACCACTCTCACGTTGCCCTCCTCACCAGTCCCCAACTCTGACCTGCTTTTGTTTCATGCACTTGATTCACCTATACTACCTCTTACTTTATCTATATCTGTATTGATATTGATATCAATATTGATATCAATATCGATATTTTTTTTTACCTTAACAGAGAGAGAGAGAGAGAGTGCATAAGTGGGGGAGGGGCAGAGAAAGAGAAACTCCACACTGTGCACGGAGCCCTATGCAGGCCTCCATCTTATCAACCCGTGGGATCATGACCTGAGCCAAAATCAAGAGTCAGATGCTTAACCAACTCAACCATCCAGGTGCCCCTACCTCTTACATTTACTTTCATCTTACCTATTGACTTGATATAAATGAATTAGGGTAAGACACTACCAAATTTTGTTGCTTTGATTTATAAAGCATCTCAACAGCTTCTCTTGAGGAACACTCGAAAAAAAACACACAAAACGTTCTGGAAGTACCAATCTTCTGTACTTAATTAACTAGACAACTAGACAACAATCATCAAATTATCTAACAATTTAATTACACAGCACTCAAGTAGGTCCAACCAATTATATTTGTAATTTTTTTAAATTGTTGTAAATTACTTGTAATCTGTGTCCCCCGTCTTGACCTGACAATATATGCATTAAAATAATTTGTAAATTAAAAACCCTTATGCAACACAAAGTTTGTGGTTGATAACAATGGTGATTACTACAAGAATACATTGGTGAATTTGAAATGAATGTTTTAATTCAAATTGAATAGAATGCCAATCTTGCTCAAGCCCATAAACCGTATATTCCCAGAATAGGTTATTGTATCTGCAAGTTGGCAAAGATTGCCAATTAAATGTTAGAGACTATAAAGAAATAATCCTTCACATACACTATGACATTTCCCGCAAAATATCACCCATATCCTTAGCTATCTTTTGTTATCTGATGATACAAAATGAGATTTAATTTAAGATTTGAGATCAGTATTTCAGAGTTTTAATTTAAGAAATTTTATCTTGCTCTACTTTTCAAAACCTTTGTACCTCTCACATTTGAAAGTTCAGTTACTTCTGGAAAAATCTTTGCAGAAGAAAGGCTGAGCATATTAAAAACACCTTAAGTCCTATTTCATTTCCTATTTGGAGACATAATGGCAACTTATAACTGGATCCACAGCGAAGGTATTTTGAACACCTAGGAAAGGCTGCTCTATTCAAGACTCTGGTGGATTAGATGTATTTGGGATATCACTGAGAAACATTTGTTTTCCCAAATACCTGTGGAGAACATATAAATGTATTACTACACATTCTATATTTTGACTTATTTTCATGTTTGTTTTTATGCCATTTCAAGACTTATTTTAGCTCTTTGAAATACATATATGTTCCCTTTCACACTATCTCTATATTATAGCTCATTTTCAACTATGCAGGAATTTTGTGGACTATTGTATTCAAATTTGCAATAACACAATTTATAAAAGATCATAATTGTCTATTAAGTATTGGCACCACTTCAAATGTGGTGAGTAACTTAAACGCAAAAATGTTTTCATTAGTAAGTGTTTTCATCTATGAAGTGGCCTTAGACATACTTGACATATATCCTTGATTTTTCTGGACAATCTTCATTTTAAACATTCTGTCCAGTTACGAGACCACATGCTCTGTACATATCAAGAAATATGATGAACACGCCTCAAGGCGTATGAGCTTTCAATCCACTGGCACCATTTTTATGTTTTGCTGTGTTCAATGTTTATTAACTCGTTTGGGTCTGTGGAAGTAGACTTTACATTTCTTTTGTTTTTCTTCCATGTCTTTAGTTCCATCATCTCTATATCTCTAGCTCTTCGTCTGGTTCTTTACCTATGTATTCCGTGTCACCAGCTTTTTATAATTCTATTTTGCCTAATAGATCAAATCAATTTCTTTTTCACACAAGGTAGGTTTTTGTTCCCTTTCCTTTTTTTGTAACTATATGATTTAAACTTCTTACACGGTAAAGCAGTGTTTATTTTATCTATTCAGAATAAGAGTGAAATTAATTGTAGCATTTTGTTAATACCATTTTCCAGATCTGTGATGATCTTATTATTACCATTACTCTTTGAATCCTCAAACAAATCACTATTATTTTTATTTTATTCCTATTCTTTTTGGTTCCAAACCTCAAACTCTTAATCATTACCCTTTCCTGACACAATTGCTTGTTTGTTTGTTTGTTTTCAAATTTAATTACGTACCTCCTAACAGTGATCTTTGTCATCTAGGATTACTCTCTGCTTCATCAACATTCATTGCACTTTCATCTACACAAGTCTGTTCTCAGGTCTTTCTCTTAGCCTTGAATGCTTTTCACACATTTCTCACATATGAAAATTCTTGTCACTTTTCAAGACAAAGTTTAAATGCTATGTCTTCCATGAAGCTTTCCCTAATAATCAAGATTAAAATAAATGTCCCACCTTTACAAACCAAAAAGATTCATGATATGTGAGACTTGGCACTCACTGATTTTAGTTTGTGGAAACTCACTAGGATTCTGTTTCCAGCCTAGAACGAAGAAGAAAGAAAGTACAGGATAAAAGGAAATGCCTGGTTGTGTCCATGGGTAAATATTAAAATGTGTGGAATCTTTCAGAAAATACTGCATTCGAATAAGTAGAGGTGATTTTAAAAGATACTACATTGCTGGTACAGATGCTATTATCTGATGCCTCTAGTTCTGGTTGAGGTAATAATCAACCCATTCAAAATGATATTTTCTTATTTGCCTGTATAAAATGGAAACCCTATGCTAGAAGTAAAAATCTGTCACCAAAAGCTAAGGTGGTATGACCAACTTCTATGCCATGTTGTGAATGCAAATGTATTAAAGGAAATATATACTTAAAACAAAGTTTGGGTTTTGAAGTAAAGATATAAGGGTTTTAGATCAGGCTCTGGCCTTGAAAACATTTACTAGGTGAATAAAAAGGTGTAAGGGAAATGAAGAATGGCAAGTTCCCTATCTCTGCTATAGAATATGGAATACTCCACCAAGGTTAAGGAATTAATATACATTGGCCAGCATTTATTTAGTGTTTATTGACTTCAATTATGTTGTTTGTGTTCAAACTTAAATTGCCATTTGGTAGTACAAAATAAGTTAATCTATTAATTTAATGTATTCTCACGTTGTGCATTTTGAATGACTGGAGAGGGAAAAAGTATAGGGTAAGTAATGTTAATTTTGAGAGATGAGCAATGGGGAATCTTGGGGGAGAAGGTAGAGGCTTTATATATTTTCACAGAAGGTTGTTCTATGATTATACAATTAATGAGTTAGAGAGGCTTGGGATGGAAAGAAGGCTGAAGAAACAGTAACAAAGGGAGAAAGTTGTAATGATTACATAGAACAAGCTTATGATATTGCTTTAAATTGTCTGTAACAGATAATTTCGGCATTTAGAGGAGCTCATTAGTATATAATTAAATCCCAGGCTCTGTACTAGGCAGTTTACATATGCTATCATGTTTCTTCCAAAAAGGAATTTTGGTTGATAAAGCATGTTAGAATGATATTATAAGTATTTTTAGTCATATAAAAATATATTAGCATTGAAAACACATAATGTGCTTTAAATTCATTTTGGTTGACTAGCCCTTGAATTACTATCTTGATCACAAATTAATGTTCTCAGCCTGTATGCTTTATAAACATGAGTATGAACTATCGGAGTTTTTGTCAGTGCTCCAAAAGTCAAAAGACAAGAAAAAATTTCCTGTACAACCAACTGCAAATGCTTTGCATTCATTATGTCATCCTCTTCCTTATAACCTTTTTCATTATGGACTTTTTCTCGGCGTTAATTTAAATAGGGAACCAGTTCAGTCAGAACAGCAGTTTTCTTAAAAAAGAAACAAACAAAAAAGGTGAGTCCCGGTCCCAATATACTAAAAACAAAAGCAACAAATAAGGGGGGATATACAGACAACTAGAGATTGGTTCCATTGAGTACTCAATGTCTTTCTAGCTGCAAACCCTGGAAGGACTTCCATAAAACTGGGTAAAGTTTCACAATCGCTACACTAGAACATTAAAATAAAATGCATTAGATTAATTTAGGATGTGTATCTCATTTTCATTCTGAATATTTGTTTTGAGATTTAAATTTTATATACATAAGTAGGATTAACTAACAGTCGTATTTTCAGGTTAACAGATTATAAAGAGAATAAAAAACCCTGTTACTTGTATAGAAGTAATCTAATGGCAGCTGGGGTGGCTCAGTTAAGTGTCTGATTTTGGCTCAGGTCATGATCTTATGGTTCATAGGTTGGAGCCCCACATCAAGGTCTGCACTGACATGTCAGAGCCTGAAACCTGCTTCAGATTCTGTGTCTCCCTCTCTCTCCCTGTCTCTTAAAAATGAATAAAGTTAAAGAAAAGAAGTAATCTAAGAATTATTTAAAAACTGGAAAATGAAAATAGATATCCTTCAAATGATTCATTGGCAACAAGATCTCATTTTAAGCAACAAAATTTTCTTACCCCATTTATATTATCCTATTAGAATAAGATTTGTACAATAAAAACCTTAAACAGTGAGTTTAATACCAGCCATACCAGTCATTTGAAACGTTCTTCCCAAATTATTTTTTGTTGTAACTCTAAGAAAAATTGATAACACTTCTCTGAAGATATGCATCTGGACCATACTTAAAAAAAATGAGTTTTTAAAATAGTTGTAAGGGAACCTGGGTAGCTCAGTCGGTTGAGCATTAAATTTTAACTCAGGTCATGATCTCAGGGCTCCTGAGTTTGAGCCCCTCATGGAGCTCACTGCTATCAGACAGAGCCCGCTTCCTATCTTCCGTCCACCTTTCTCTCTCTGCCCTTCCCCATTTGTGTTCTCTTTCTCAAAATAAATAAACCTTTAAAAAATAAAATTAAAAATACATAAAATAGTTGTAAAATATACATAACACAAAATTTACCTTCTTGACCTTTTTTAAATGTACAGTTCAGTGGTATTAAATTAAATATATTCGTATTTTTGTGTATCCATCACCACCATCCATCTCCATCATCCATCACCTTGTAAAACTGAAACTTTGTATGCATTAAACAATAACTTGCCATTGCCCCCTCTCCTCAGCCCCTAGGAAATACCATTTTGTTTTCTATCTCTATGAATTTCACTACTTTAGGGATCTCAAATAAGAATGATATAGTGTGTGTGTGTGTGTGTGTGTGTGTGTGTGTGTGTATGACTGGCTTATTGCACCTCGCATAATGTCAACATTTATTCATGTTGTAGCATGTTTTAGAATTCCCTTCCATTTTAAGGCTAATTAATGTTCCATTGTATGTTTATGCCACATTTTGCTTTCCAGTCATCTGTCTATGGGCAGTTGGGTTAGTTCCACCTTTTAGCTATTGTGACTAATGTTGCTGTAAACCTGAGTGTACGTGTATTTCTTTCAGATCGTGCTTTTAATTCTTTTGTGTGCATACCCAAAAGTAGAATTGCTGTATCATGTTGTAATTCTAGTTTCAATTTTCTGAGAAGCCACCACCTTGTGGCATCACCATGGAGATGAGGTGATATTTCATTGTAGTTTTGACTTTATTAGTGATGATAGATACCTTTTTATATGTTTGTTGGCCATTCGTATACCTTCCAAGGATGAATGTCTGTTCAATTCCCTTGCCCATTTTAATGTTGACCTACGGGAGTTCTTTATTATGCTGGATATTAACTACTTATTAGATACATGATAATTGTCTCCCATTTTATAAATTGTTTTTTCACTCTGATGATCGTGCCCTTTGACAGACAAAATCTTGCATTTTGGTGTAGTTCAGTTTAGCTATTTTTACATTTGTTGCCTATGTCAAAGAACTGATTACTGTCATTATTGATTGTATTTTTCTCTGTTATTGCTTTCTTCTCTATTTTGTCCCCTTTCCTCTTTCTTGCTTTTGATTTGTTAATTATTTATTTACTTACTTATTTTGCTTACAAGTGTATATCTAATTTTCATTCTTTTTTGAATTTCCAATGTAAGAATTTGAGATAATTTTCATCCTTATAACTACTTAACTATATCTAACAGTTACTAATGCACAGCATTGTCAACTTCTAAATACTTCCTTATTTGTTTTCATACATTCCTATGTTTTTGCTTTTTCAGATTTTTGCTCTTGAACAATCATAATTTTCTTGCTAGTTCAACACATTTTAAAATATTTTAATCTAGCATATTTAATTATATTCAAGTTAGAGACAATCTACCACCTACCACAAATGGAAACTTTGTTCATTATTTTTAATTTTCTTTTTGTTACTATTTCAAAGCACAGATGCAAGGAGAAGGAGGGAAGCTATTTCCAAATACTGAGGGTTTTTTTTTTTTTTTTTCATCTTTAGGAGTGAGCTATGCTTAGCATTATTGATGAGTAAAATTTATACTATCTGAAAAACATTTTCTTTGAAATAACTCATATTTCTCCTCCTAGATTTTACTAATAGTATTATTCTCACTTTTAGGGACTATTTAAAGATGCTTTTATTTAGTTTTATTTATTTTTTACTTTTTTAATGTAATTTATTGCCAAATTGGCAAACATACAGTGTGTACAATACGTTCTTGGTTTCGGGGGTAGATTCCCATGATTCATCACTTACATACAGCTGCCAGTGCTCATCCCAACAAGTGCCCTCCTCAATACCCATCACCCATTATCCCCTCTCCCCTGCGTCCCCCATCAACCCTCAGTGTGTCCTCTTCATTTAAGAGTCTCTTGTGATTTGCTTCCCTCCCTCTCTGTTTGTAACTATTTTTCCCCCTTCCCTTCCCCTATGGTCTTCTATTAAGTTTCTCAAGTTCCACATATGAGTGAAAACATATGATATCTGTCTTTCTCTGACTGACTTATTTCACTTAGCATAATATCCTCTAATTCCAGCCAAGTTGCTACTAATGGCATGATTTCATTCTTTCTCATTGCCGAGTAGTTTTCCATTGTATACATAAACCACATCTTCTTTATCCATGCATCAGTTGACGGACATTTAGGCTCTTTCCAAAATTTGGCTATTGTTGAAAGCACTGCTATAAACTTTGGGGTACATGTGCCCCTATGAATCAGCACTCCTATAAGATGCTTTTAATAGAAAGTTCAGTTCATCAAAGTGTGACTAAACAAATAAGAAACTAAAACTTTTAATACAAAATTAGGTTTTAATTATTAATTCTTATTCTTAACTATTACTCTTTGAGTTTAGCAACCTCAAAATGTCATTTAGCCTAGCTTAATCAGGGATTGGTTTCCAAGTCTGTAAAATGAAAAAATGTGCTATATAATACACAGAGTGATCTGTACTCAATAGACACTCTAGGATTCAAAGAATCCATGCTCCTCAATACCATACAATTTCTATGAAAATGATTTATGGTTTAGGAAATTAGTACTGTCAACTGTAATTTTTACTCTTAAGCAAGCTTATAAAATTTGAACAATCATAAATATAAAGGTAATATATTATTTTATAATATTATCTGCTATTTAAATAGCCTAAATTTTTTAATAAATTTTATGCATAGGAATTACCCCATCTGCCTTTGAAATGCAACATTTAGAAAAACCATTTATCCTGACCTGGTTCCTTTGTCTCATTCTTGTGTCTACCTATAACCGTAACTGTCGTACTATGAATGTTGATTATCTGTGCGAAAATAAGTGAGCTCTAGCACAAAAAATAAAAACAATTCACCAATTCGCTGTGCTGCAAACTTGTTCCATTAGACCAAGGTCATGACCATTTTTTTCTAAAATAATATACCTTCCTCTATCCTCAACTTTGCCTTTTTGTTTTTAATGTTTATTTATTTATTTTGAGAGAGACAGAGAGAGAGAGCATGCACACAAGTGGGGCAGGGGCAGAGAGAAAAGGAGAGAATCCCAATCCATGCTGTTGCATAGCCCAATGTGGGGCTTGATTTCAGGAATAGTGAGATCATAACCTGATCAAGATCTGAACTGAAGTCAAGAGTCGGTCACTTAACTGACCAAGCCTCCCAGTTGCCCCCTTCCCATCTGTGGCTTTAATCCAAAAAGAATTTTATTACCTTTAAGAGGTAATATTGTTTTTCACTATGTTAATATTACTAATAAGTGCCAAAATCGTATCTTTTTGTTTTTTATCAAATTCCTTATTTTCTTTTCATTCTTGTCATTCTCATTGTTGACTGGACTTTTCTCAGAACCAGAGTGTTCCAGTGGCCTCCAGAATGGCTTATGTAAATTCAGATACTCCCTTCCAGCCCCAACACCTCAGCCTTCTTTTCACTTCTCAATGATTATGTCAGCCTCTTCCTCAGATGCCATCAATAGCATTTGTGGCTCACAAAATATTTCTACTGCGTAATGCTGGCTTATAAACTGTTTCAGATAGGACAAGTGCTTCAACTTGACTTTGTCTTATTTCCATCATTTATAAAGTAGTGAAAATAATTATACATGCCTTACAGGGTGATTGTGATTCTTCAGAGAGGAAATAGATAAACAAGTTATGGTTGATTGTAGTTATTTTTGCTTTCACATATTATCAGTAGATTATTGCCAAAAAAAAAAAAGCAAAGAAAAAGAAACAAGCAAATGAGCAACATTTTATCACTAAAGTATATACATATGATACAATGGCATAGGTATAGATATAGAAGAATTAATGTAGGTCAATGTAAAATAATGTGAATCACATACTAGCTGTTTAGAGATATGCTTAATCTTGAGAAGTTTAAGTGTGAACATTTTCCTCTACATAATTACATACATTTCAAGTGGGAAATCAGAAATCTAGAAAAAAGACACTTGAATTTTGAAAGCCCATGCACTTAATTTTGTAGTGTAAAAAATTAAAAATCTAAGTGATGAGTAATGTATTCAAGGGCATACAACAATTTAGTGCAGAAACATATGAGTATATAATTCTTCTTTGCAAGTTTTTATTTTTAGAACTTTATTTAATTAATATTTTTAAAGTTTATTTAGAAGTTTATTTAATACAGATTGTTACTTCTCTATAAGATGACTGCTTGTAACTTTTGTTATGAATGGTTACTTGAGTTACTAACTTGTGGAGAGAAATAAATTACCCGTGATTTTCTTTTGATTGATAATTTTTTATAGAGTCAGTCCCTTTTAAAATACCTAAGGGAAAAGAGAAGATACTTATTGTGTCTACGTCTGTAATTAGGAGAAATGAGTCATCTTCCATTGACGGGGCAAATTACCGGCAATTTTCCAATTTGCCAGATTTTCATGTATATCACATGAATAATTGAATAATGAGAATGAGCCAAATCCAGGGTAGTTAATTTTAGTTGCGTGGATTCAGTGCCATCTGGACTTCTGGCTTTACTAACTTTTAATTGACCGAGTTCTTTCAGAAAAGTCCTGATACCTAATTTATAAAATAGTTATTCAAGCTCAAACCAGAATGAGTAAAGACCACTTGCTAGAATACTTGCTTAATTGCCATCTTAGTCTAACCCGAATAAATGAAATAAATCGCTGACTTTGGGTCGTAAAAGCTCATTTCGTTTCAGTGTCATCAGTGTAGCAATTCCATAACATTGTAGCCTGATTTCATGACACTTACCTTATATTTTCTTATCTCTCCCTTCTCAACATTTATTGACTATTTTATCTGTGTTACTCAGTTGTAGCCTTCTAATTAGAATGTATCAGCTTTATAAAAAGCATGGTCACCTTCAACTTAACAGCTACCCTAATCCCATCTGAAATATTTCTTTCCTTTAAATATTGTAGTTCAATTATCATCAGAATGATCATTATACCACTTAACTTATGTTTTCAGAGACACCAAAATGTTAATGTTTCTACAAGATTTATTTTTAATTATTCTTTGGGGATCTCCTTGCCATGATCTTCCTATTAAATTTAACAAAAATATGATTTCCATTTGCTGCGAATGCTCAAACTTGGAAAATTAAAATGTTATCTAATTAATAGTTATCATTATGGCCTCCACGAAAAAATAAGGCCTCAGAATTTTCCCACACCATTTTGATTTTAAGTGTTTTTAATTTATTAATTTTAAAAGTTAAAATTTAAATTTGTAGGTATTTCAAGTTGATTCAGTAAAGAACACTGTTCTAAGTCTATACATTCAAATATATTTTATGGTCATCATTAATTTTGTGTTTTATTAAGCACAATAATATTCAGCAGATAGGAGCTAAATATCCTCTGCATTCTGAGAAAATATTTGTGTTATATTTGAAGACACACAACATATAACTATTAAAAGATATTCTTATTTAGAGGAACACTATGGCCCTGTGATTCTTGCCTATTTTTCATATTTATGGCCTGAGCAACCAACAGGAGCAAGTCTAATCTATGAGACACATGAAGAATAGTTAAAATGTGAGGAGTAAGTAACTAAGCCATGTCATAATATATACAAAATTTTGATGTTGCTGTTGTAATTGGTTTCGGTTTGTGTTTTTGTCAAAGACTTCATTTTTTAAACTTACAATGTGATATTTGTTTCTTTTATAAAGCGAGTTTGACAATCTCTGCCACAACTTTTCGTCATAAAAAAAAAAACACTTCTGCTTATACACGTATATCACCAAAAACACTTTCAATACAGAAATATATTTACAGGAAAATGTATAGATTTACAAATCATTTCTCTAAGTGTAATGGAGAAAGATGGAGTTCAATATCAATATATCTATACCTATATTATATGTAATTAAATACAGATTTTTTTGGAAAGTGCCTGGTTTTGTGCTCCATTTTTAATCTGGACAAATAGCATTTTCTATAGTCACATGGCCTTTCAATAAATACTTACAAAAATCCTACCCTTAAACGAACACAGAAATCTCCTTCAAGATTAATTATACTTTCACTAAATTAAATTTCCTATGTAATTACAAAAGGATGGTTTCTCCACCTGACTTTATTTCTTCACCAGCCTCTTTTATACTTTCCAAAAGCTCTAAAAGAATTTTCAATGTCATATATAATTTTCTCTTTATTTTTTCTACATATCTTCAGAAAGATATATGAAATTGGTAGAAAGGATTTTTGACTCAACGTTTTTCAAGTCACCTGTATTAACTTTAGTAACTCCTTCTAATAATTTAGTGGGATTACTAACCTCTTAGCAGTGTTTTGCGCTTCAAAATGCAACTACATATTTACTATCCATTATTAAGTAAATGAAAGTAATTTTAAAATATTAGCATCGTTAGAGCAACTTGTACTTCCAAGGAAATAAATTAAATGTAGCTTTCTTGATTTCTCCTACTCAGTACAACTAAAAAACCTGGTTATTACATATAAAACAAATCTAAGAAGACTTTGAAAGTTGTAGAGAAGAGGGTGGACTGTCTAGGGATGTTGAAACCCAAGCAGAGACAAAGAAGCAAAGGCAATACAATAAAGCAAAAAATAGTCTTTCCAACAGGTGGTGCTGGAATGACTAGACGTGCACATGCAAAAAGGTGAATGTATGGGTCGCCTGGGTGACTCAGTGGTTAAGCATCCACTTCAGCTCAGGTCATGATTTCCCAGTTTCGTGAGTTTGAGCCCCACGTTGGGCTCTGCACTGGCATCTCGGAGTTTGCTTGGGATTTTCTCTCTCTCCCTCTCTCTCTCTGCCCCTCTCCCACACATGCTGTCTGTCCCTCTCAAAATAAATAAATCAATAAACTCAAAAAAAAAAAAAGATATATTGCCATAAAAAGAAAGCATAATACATGTCTGTGTTGAGCCTATTGTATAAAGGAAGAGGCAGATACTAATCAAGCAACCACACAAATTATTAACTACTAGGAAGGAAAAGAACACTCAGTTATGAGTATATGTAACAATTATTTGGGGACTGGCTTGGTGTGGTAAGACTACAGTTTCTCCATGTGATATTGGTGTCTTTGAAGTTTGTATATAGTGGGTGATATTTAATACATTTATTTTACATAAATTCCAAGCATAGAAGACAGGAAGAGCCAAGTGCCTGTTAAATACTAAATTTCACATTGTAATCCATAAATTCTGAGGGTAATGTCTAGAGAAAGGTGACATTACCAGTTTATGTTTCACAAGCTTTTTGTGTGTAAAATGATATTTTGACAACTCAAGCCTGAATCAGGCTGAAAGGTTATAATTTGAGGAATAATCATTTATACTTTGTAAATTTAAGAGTATACACTTTTTTTTTTCCTGAAAGTTTTTCATAAAAGATCATATCTGGTCTCTCTTCCACATTTTGATGCAAAAGACATAAAATTAATAGCAAGTTTATTTCCCTTAATTATGTGGGAAAAACATACTATTTTAAGAAGAGTTTTTTAAAGTACATTTTAAAACTTATTTAAAGAAAAATAAATATTCTATTAAATTGAGTTACTATTTAAAACTAATTTTTATATGGAAAGATTTCATTCAAAATTAACTTTGTATTCACTGTCTCTAAAAATTGTAATTACTCTAAAAGAGAATAACACTTCATCTTATGTTTTAACCTTAAGTTACTCAAAATGAAGCAACATATGAATTTATAGTTTATTTCAAGTTCAAATATTTAATTGGTTAGTTACTTGTCATAAATCATGATTTATGAGTGTTTGCTCCAATATTTAAGGTAGGAAAAGGATGACCATCAAGAAATTTTAATGAAGTTATTACTTAAATGTTCAAAGACATTTTCACCAAGCAGATTAATTTTTCATTAGCAAATAGCTATTCTTTTGGCAATAACCTTCTTCCTGAGCATTTAACTTATTAGTCTGCTCCCGGACAAAGAAGAACAATTTGTAGATACTTGGAGTATGGTTTTATTTATAAATTATTTTGTTAATTTTACTCTTTAATTCTACTAATCCTTATTGCCTTGACCAATGTTTATATATATTTAAAGAATTAACATCTTGGAACAAAAAATCATGACTCCACAAGCATACATGTCCAAAATTTGCTAAGAGATAAACAGTGTCCCCTGCACCATTTTAAAGAGAGAGGGAGGCAAATCATAAGAGACTCATAAATACAAAGAACAAACTGAGGGCTGCTGGAGGTGTGTTGAACAGGGGGATGGGCTAAATGGGTGTTCATGTTGCCGTGAGCATTGGGTATTATATGTAAGTGATGAATGACTACATTCTACTCCTGAAATCGTTATTACACTACATGTTCACTAACTTGGTTTTAGATAAAATTTTAAAAAAAATTTAAAAAGTGTTACACATTTTCTTCTTTAAATCTCTACAGAGTTAGTACTATTAGACATACGTTCCTAAATGAAATGACATCAGTGAGGTTTTAAGAACTTGCCAAAATTCACAGGGCTTTGAATTCTATGAATTGAATTGATGCTGGTGGGACTTGAAACTTTAGCTTTCTGACTTCTATTTTTTTTTTTTTTGAAAACTAATATTGCCTCCCTAAAGTACTCAAATTATTGTGTGAAATGCAGATATTTTTACTAATTAACCAACATAAATACCCTTTGAATTATAAATATAAAAAAGGGACATTCATATTTGTTTCTTTTTTTCAGAGAGATTCAGAGTATTTTATTTTAGCTCAGTTGTATCTCTCTCTTGGCTTACCTACACTGTTTAATAATTACCAAATCAGTATATTATATCAATGTGATTGATGGAAAATTTTGTTAAATTGTAACAGAAGTTAAATTGTAGTTCCAAAATTTAGAAAGAAAAGCTTTTGTCTGTTACTTAATTCCTTCTCTTCAACTTAGAGATCATTCATTGACAGCATATGTGTATATATTTTACATCAATACTTTTGCTAACATCTCTTCAAAGGAGGGGCTTAATTTAGATGTAAATAACAAATTTCTCTATTATGTATATATCTGTGTAGACACAAACATGTAGTACCCTTATATTTCTATTAAATAAGTTTCCTTTTGGTATAATGAAATTGACTACAGTAATTGAATTATGTGGTGTCTCTTAAAATTTGGATAGAACCTTATCTATTAAATTACAGAAAGTAACTTAAAGCTAGGTAAGGTAAAATTAATTTTAAGTCATTTCATAGCTCTGAAAATTTAACATTTTTTTAATAATCAGAAATATACATTACTAGCCACAAATCATTCTTTAAAAGATTCTCAGTAACCCCCACCTCCACTTTATGTAATTCAATGATGTAAAGAGGCTACAGCTACAATTCTTGTTGCTTTCTGGACTGGGGATGATATTTTGTTGCAATCATGGTAATTTGTCTTCTTTAATCTACTATGTGTTGGCAGTTCTTGCAAAATACTACAGTCCTTAATGGTGCTTCTCAAAAATTCTGCATGTACACATTTTACATAAGTCCTATTTTTCATTGGGTTTTTTATTTCAGTATTTTATTTGCCTAGATTCATGGTACCAAATTCCTAGCCTCACCCAAAAGTATCTCTCAAGCTTTAAAAACTCCACTACTGGGGTGCCTGGGTGGCTCAGTCAGCTGAGCATCTGACTTAGAGGCTCAGGTCATGATCTTGCAGTCTGTGAGTTTAAGCCCTGTGTCAGGCTCTGGGCTGACAGCTCGCAGCTCAGAGCCTGGAGCCTGCTTTGAATTCTGTGTCTCCCTCTCTCTCTGCCCCTCCCCTGCTTATGCTCTGTCTCTCTCTGTCAAAAACAAATAAATATTAAAAAAAAAAAAAACCTCCACTACTGTTAATTTTTTTTTAAAAGTTTTATATCAAGGGGCAGGAGGGCAAAAGAAAGTGGAATCACTATCCTGCCAACTGTTTAGCATTCAGCTGTTTTAAAAACACTAGCTTCAGAGCTAGTCATCCGGGCTGTTAGAACATTTCCCTTTTACTGGCCAAATGGAAAACAGCATCATCTGTGGGATGTGAAAGCTTTAAGGAAAGCACATCCAAATAACCTTTCCTATATGTAACAGTTACACATAATAAAAGTATGAGGAACTAGTATTGATTGTTAGTGGCATTTTTAAAGACCAGTATGATTTTACAGATGTAATAAGGTTATTGCTACTGAAGATCAGCAAGTTAATTTACGATTCTTATGGTGAATTTGTTTGGTGTATATTAGTGTTTGGGAAATACATTTTGTTTTACTATTCTGTTGTGTATGCAAATTTAATTAAAATTATGGAATTAAACTTATAAGCCAACAAATGTAGTATTGTGACAAGTGATATAATGATAGCCTTTTAAGGCATAGATAAACAACTTTATTTAGTGTACATTAGCAGTTAAGGATTTTTTCAGCAACTGCATCATCTGATTTGGTCAGTTTTTTTTTAATGCTGCTCTTCCTTTGGTACTGAACAGTGACAGAGTCTATATTTTTCAGGAACTGGATATACATGTGTAATTTGAAAGAAATTACGGTAGTTAATATATTTTAAATACACTAAGTACTTTAATGTATTCACATAGAATTTAAATACTAATAAGAAAGGTCAATGGCAATATGGCAATGATGTAATCATTATTTAAATGGAATGCGTTGATGTCATTCTTGTTTTCCAACCTTTTACATGAGATGGGCACAGATGAAGTTATAATAAATGTAGAAAAGTAAACATTACATAGACATACATAATAATAGATGCCTGCAAGTCAGACTTTTTAGCAGGCAAACATACAACTCTAATCAACTAATAGAGGCTTCTTAGAGCCAACAAAAGCATTTTCAAAGTAATGTTCTGGCTGAACTGTTTATAGCCCATTTGTGTGTTCCACAAAATAGCGCTGCTTCTAAAAGGGCTGAGTTACATTAAACTCTAATGATTGTGCCTCTTTTATTTAAAGGCTTCCAAAGGTTATGATGAGAAGATATTTATGTACTGTGAAGGCTTCAGGTAGAATGGAACATTCACTTAGATGCCAAAATGTTCTTATTTAATACAAACATAATGAATCTGGATGGAATCCTTGGATCCTTTAGGTAAAATGTTCTCATTATGAAAATCATACCCGACAGCACGTTATCAATTCAGCATTCCATTGCTTTGTTTTTCCAAAATTTAATGAATGCATAGTCTAGTTGCAACTGAGGTGAATTGTATCTTCAGGATGAAAAAAACTGCACCCATAAGTTTCCAATTTATATACAACCATTACTTCCTTATTGCCTTCTCAAGTTACCCCAAAGTCAAAACACTCTGCATTACCTATTATGTACTAGATTATATTACTAGAAAGCAAGAAAACGAACCAACTAATAACCCCATAATCTTGATAGCTTTTCATGACAAAATTTCTTTTTAGTTCATGCACTTGTTCATCCCAACAAGCTGCAAGGCTGGGGTTGGGGGATGGGGATTTGAATCATCATTGTTCATTAGGGCCCCTGGCTGATGGGCCAGCATAACCATACAGGGCACACTTTGTCAGTGAAAGCAAGTCACATGGCCACACTGATTTTAAAGGACACCAGTAACTGCAATCCTATCCTGTGCCCAGGATGAAGAGACGCTGAGTATTTGTATTCATATCTAGCGTTCACTACTCACAGTGTGGTACTTCACTGTCCGGAGAGGACTTCCTGTACTTAAAGTGCTGTTATCAGCACTTCTCAGGATTATTTCAGTACTTTCCATCTGAGTTTTCACAAAAAATTTGTAGAGATTGTAAAAGTGATCGTGTGTCATTACAATACAAACCGATAATATGGAGAGTGGAAATGAGAGATCTCATAGCCCAAATCAATATTTGTGTTTTTTACACACACACACACAATTACACTTTCGGATATACATAATGAAAGTATAATGCATTACTTCATCTGTATATAAAATATAAAAGAAAAAGTAGAAAAAAGGTTTTAGATGGAGCTCTTGAGATAAGAATTTGCTGTAATTACTAACAATAATGTTTTTTTAATTAATTAATTTAATTAGTTAGTGGGTTGTTTAATTTGCGTTAGTATTAGTCTTCATTGGGTGATACCTTCAAAGAGTCTGTCCTTTACTTTTGGTTGTTGCGTGGCAGAATAATCAGAAGGGATGGCAAAGTGTTTTGTCCATCTGAAATGTTAGAATATTTATGTCCATTTTATCTTGCTTAATAATATAATCTTTGAGCCTTTAAGGTAACAGTTTTTCTTACATTCATCTATAAGCCTAGCAAGATTTCTGGTAATAACAACAATAGTGAACAATTAATACTTTTTTTTATTTATTTGGTGCTAGAAATTGATTTCAGGAAATGACATGTTTGTTTTAGATCTTTCATGTTTTATTTATTTATTTATTTATTTATTTATTTATTTTATTTGGGGTTTTTGGGTCAAATTTAATAGGAAGAAACAGGAGAAAGTAGTAAATCAAGTCAGAATAGATCATGGGATTTGATTTGAATACTCATTAGCTGCTAAAGATAAGAAAGACTAGAATTGTTCTCTTCAAATATGTATTTACGCATAGTCATCTAGCCTGAAATACTCAATGATTTAAAAAGAGTGTATATGGTATGTAAAATACCACAATTGAATCAATCTTCTTGGTTATTTAAAGTCCAATTAATTCACTTAGCAGCTCACATATTGGTCTATGAATGCATGCATATGAGTTTATAAATTTATCACTTTAAACCATTGAAAAAGATATGCCAAAATTCTAGGTTCATGTCACTCTCTTGACAAGATCATAACGTTTTTTCAGCAAATAAAAAAAAAATAAATGTTCAAGGGTAAGTCTATAAAGTTTGGAACTGAACAACTATTATTTACATCTTGGTTTAATAAATTACTTCTTAGAAGTATTATATGATTATATAGTTTGAGATATGTCACAAAATATTAAAATGTAAATATTTTATTTTTAATTCTTTTAAATTTATTTATATATTTAGAGAGAGAGAGAGAGAGAGGGAATGAGTTGGGAGGGCAGAGAGAGAGGAAGAGAGAAAATCTCAAGCAGGGTCCCCACTATCAGTGCAGAGCCCAATGGGGACTTGATTTCAGGAACACTGAGATCATGACCTGAGCTGAAATCAAGAATCAGACGTTTAACCGATTGAGGCACCAGTTGCCCCAAAACTTAAATATTTTATTTTAAATGCTCTTCTTCACCATTTTGAATATACACTTATATTATATATGTATTATATATAATATTATATGTACATATGTGTATATATAATACACAGGTACAATTTAGGTAATTTTTTATAAAAGGAAAAGACATAAAAATTGTTAATATCAACCCAGGTTTGGGGAAAAAAAGACATTCTTACTCTCTTCTGAGGAAACATGAACTAATAAATCCAGCATAGTGTCACTAAGAATCCTGTATTTTCTGAAAACAGAACACTGAGAAAATTTTGGAGACAATATACTAAATTATCTAATAGTTTTCTTCAATGTAGCGGCATTAGTGTTGTCTGTTAATGCAAACTCTGGATCCCACTTCAGTCCTAATGGATCAGAAAATTCTGGGGTAGAGTTTCTATGTGACTCTACTAGGTGCTAAAATTTGAGAACCACCGGTAGAACAAAACTATTTAGATCAGCTGATTTATAGAGGAGACAGCAAGAGTTTCTGAAGGAAAGAAACACTAAATTGACTTATTCTAAGGCCGAGTCTTCCCTAGATTCCTTAGTGAATCTTATCTTCTAATTAATCTCCAAAAGACTGGGTGGATTGTTGGGCTGACAAATGTGTGTCACACAAGCAAAATATTCATAGTTAGAGACTGTCAGAGAGATGCCTCTTTGTTCTGCAAGTATTTACTCTTCTTTATTCTGTGTAAATCTCTTCCCCGCTTCCCCGCCTCTAGCAACATTTTTTTTTTCCCCCTCAGGGACTGCCTAAATATTAAATATCACCTCTCCAAAAGTTGCCATCCTGGTCACTTAAAATAAAATGGGGCTTCACTGTCCACAGCCAGATGGCTCATCACAGCAGGCTGTCTCTGGTAGCTCTCAGCACTTAAAGTCCTCTGACATGTGTTTAAAATTTAATTTAATGTCTTCGTTTTATTTATTTATTTATTTATTTATTTATTTATTTAACATTTATTCATTTTGAGAGCTAGAGAAGGAGCAGCAGGGGTGAAGAGAGAGAGGGAAACAGAGAGAATCCCAGGCAGGCTCCACACTGTCAGTGAGGAACCCAATGTAGGGCTTGAACTCACAAATTATGAGATCATGACCTGAGCCTAAATCAAGGGTTGGACCCTTAACCAACTGAGCTACCCAGGTGACCCAGTTTTATTTATTTTTCAAACTTTCTCTAGAATGTGAATTCCATTTGGACATGGACAGTATTGGTCTGCTTTACTGATGTATCCTTATCATGCACTGTTTGTTGGTGCACTACAGGCATTTTGTGGGGAAAAATATAAATAAATATAGGACATCTTTATACAATATTACTTAATATTTTATTTGCCAAATAGTAATTGAGTTAAATAACATGCCTAATAGTATTAAGCCTGGATGAAGGAATTCTTTCCTGTGGAAGGTATTTGAGATTTTTATCAGACCAACTCAGAATAATTCTGTACAGTTATCAGGAGATGCAGTTCACCATAGTTCTTTTCTGAAGTGTTATTAGTTTGATTTTAACTCAATATAAATGTATAAATCTTTGTTTAAATGTATAAATCATTTATAACCATATTTTCCATTTCCCTAATTTGGCCGAATCCACCTGAAATGTCATTTGCATCTAGAGAAATCGCTAATCAAGTTGAATTTAGGTTTCAAAATAGGTTGTAAACAATAATTATTGTAAAAATATTTCTCTTTTGGTTATGCTTTTAAAATTCTTCCACAGCGCCATAATATTCTCGAAGTGTTTTACAGGGTCCCATGCTAAAGTGAATAAAGAAAGGAATCATTAGAGTTATGAAAATAAATTGATTCTCTTTTTTCAATTTCCCTCAAAAATAATAAAATATTACCTTAGTGTTTTTTAATGGCTCTACATTCATATTCTATGCGTAATGAAATCATTTTTATGAGTACGTCTTTCCTTGGGAAAAAACGAATCAGGGAAAGCTGTTTCTTTTACGTGACTTGTTTTTCCTTTATGTGAGTTGGTTTTCAGAATATTCACTCGAGTTACATAAATTATAAATGTTGCTTCTCCTACTCATAGCACATGACACATTATTACAGGCGAGACTCATTGTAATGTGGTGACCCCAGCTAAACTACCAAGTGAACTTTTCAAATGAAAACATTCAGGTAGATTGTGTATTTATGAATAAAAATAAATTTGCTTTTCAGGGAGTTTGGCCGCTGGAAAGTAAATAACCTTGCAGTCGAGAGGAGAAATTTCCTTGGCTCTCCTCTGCCTCTTGCTCCTGAATTCTTCCGCAACATAAGACTTTTGGGACGCCGACCTACCCTGCAGCAAATCACAGAAAACCTTATCAAGAAATATGGGACACATTTCTTGCTGTCTGCTACTCTGGGAGGTACGACTCTTTGAAATATTTGCGCCTATGTATGCTTGTGTGTAAAACTGTATAAACCAAGTAAATGTGTGCTGATTAATTCAGATAGCTGCAGTTTGAATAATTCTAGAATTCATTCACTAATTTGTTCAATATGTTTACTGAGTTATTACTAAATGCCTTTTATGGTGTTCCCAATGGTGAGGCAGATGGTTATTACCTAGTTCTTACCTGAAGGCAGCCTACAATATAATAACATGCATTAAATATAGTCTTAGTTATTACACTTTAAAATGCAAGGTGATGTGACAAATTTTATTTAAAAAATGAATAACAAACAGTCCAGTCACAAAGTGGAAGTCATCACTTCAGGTTGCAGAGAGCAGGAAAATTTCCCTGGAGTAAACCTTAAAGATCTAAAATTATATTTGTAGCACTATTTTAGTATTTTTGATTGTGGTGGATATATGATATGAAAAGACTGATCAATAAATGTCAATTATGATGTACAATGTAAAAGTAGAGATTAATAAAGTCACTTCTTCAATTTATAAATGTTTAAAAATTAAGAAAACGGTGGTTTTAACATCATTAAATATGTTTATTTATCATAGTGATGTATAATTCAGCATTTTGAATACACTTAAATGATATTTGGGGAGGTAACATGTAATAGGGAAAATACAATTTTCCTAAAACTTAAAAGTATCCCAGAATTCCATGTATTTC
This sequence comes from Panthera uncia, assembly GCF_023721935.1. Taxonomy (NCBI): domain Eukaryota; kingdom Metazoa; phylum Chordata; class Mammalia; order Carnivora; family Felidae; genus Panthera; species Panthera uncia. The sequence continues at coordinate 49,058,851 of NC_064813.1, forward strand.
ATTTCTTGCAGGACTTTAAATAATGTCCAGCCATTTTATTTAGAAATAGATGTTACTTTTTCCTATAATGAAGAGCACTGAATATAATTGAGTAGGAAAGCCATGGAAACAGTGATTTCCTGCTTCCTTGTCAGTTCCCAGTAAGTTTACTAAATACGGGCAAACTGATTCACACCAATGGGGAGGTGGTGTGAAAGGCCACTTAAGTTCTTCAGTTTTCCTATCTTAGAAAATGAGTCATTTCTTTCCTTCACCTGCCAGTCCAGTCTGTCAGTAAGTCGTGCCAGTATTCCCCCCCCAAATATATCCCATGTCAAACCTTTCTGACTTTTACTTGAACATCCCTAGACCAAGTCATCATGTTTCTCCCAGAATACTCCTAAGGTCATGCTCCACACAGATCCTTATAAAACTTGAATCAGGTCAAATAATTCCCTGTGTCAATTAAGACCTATAACTAGCCACTTAAAATCCAAATGTCTTGCTATGGCTTATAATGCACTACATGAGTGATCTGGCACTGACTTTCATCACAGACCTCAACTTTGCTCTTTCCTCATCATGCTGTATTTTTCAGTGAGAATGACCTTCAAGTGTTTCTGGTCAGTATTTCTGCTTAAATGTTACTTTCCCGAGAGGGCTTTCCTGTCCATACCTCCAGGAACAGTGCCCAGTTGTCCACCAATAGTCTCTACTATTTTATGATCTTATTTTGTATTCTTAATTGTATTTATTTTATTTTTTCATGTTTTAGTATTTATTTTGAGAGAGAGCACAAGTGTAAGAGGGACAGAGAGAGAGAGGGAAAGAGAATCCCAAACAAACCATGAGATCATGACCTGAGCCAAAATCAAGACTTGGATGCTTAACCTACTGAGCCACTCAGGCACCTTTTTTATAGTATTTATTTTTATGTGAGATATTTTATTCATTAGTTTCCTTATTTATTATCTGTAATTTCTGCGTATTTCCTTGAAAAAAAGGGACTTGCTTATATTTGTCATCAATTTACTCTCATAGTTAGAAGCACACAATATATCCTCATGAAATATTTTGGTTTTTTTGTTTGTTTGTTTTATTTGGATCCTGATTTTTATTTTTATTTTCTTAAATAATCTCTACCCCCAACATGGAGCTCGAACTCACGACCCCTGAGAGCAACAGTCACGTGCTCTACTGACTGAGACAGCCAGGTGTCCCTGGATCCTAATTTTTTAAAATATTTTTTTATTATTTATTTTTATTTTTTAATTTACATCCAAGTTAGTTAGTGTATAGTACAATAATGATTTCAGAAATAGAATCCAGTGATTCATCTCTACATATAACACCCAGTGCTCATCCCTACAAGTGTCTTCCTCAGTGGCCCTCGCCCGTTTAGCGATCCCCCAACCCACAACCCCTCCAACAACCCTCAGTTTGTTCTATTTATGAGTCTTTTTTGTTGTTGTTGTTTTGTCTCCCTCCTTGTTTTTATATTATGTTTGCTTCCCTCTCCCTATGTTCATCTGTTTTGTATTTTAAATTCCACATATGAGTGAAATCAATGTGACATTTGTCTTTCTCTGAGAAATCTTGCTTAGTGTAATACCCTCTAGTTCCATCCACATTGTTGCAAAAGGCAAGATTTCATTCTTTTTGATTGCCGAGGAATACTCCATTGTATGTATATACCACATCTTCTTTATCCATTCATCTGTTGATGGACGCTTGGGCTCTTTCCATACTTTGGTTTTTGTTGGTAGTGCTGCTATAAACATTGGGGTGCATTCATCCCTTTGAAATAGCATCCCTGTAACCTTTGGATAAATACCTAGTAGTGCAATTGCTGGGTCATTGGGTAGTTCTACCTTTAATTTTTTGAGGAGCCTCTGTACTGTCTTCCAGAGTGGCTGCACCAGCTTGCATTCCCACCGGCAGTGCAAAAGAGTCCCCCTTTCTCTGCATCATCACCAGCATATGCTGTTGCCTGGGTTGTTAAAGTTAGCATTCTGACTGGTGTGAGGTGGTATCTCATTGTAATTTTTATTTGTACTTCCCTGATAGTGATGTTCAGCATTTTTTTCATGTGTCTGTTAGCCATTTGGATGTTTCTTTTGAAAAGTGTCTATTCATATCTTTTGCCCATTTCTTCATTGGATTGTTTTTTGGGTGTTGAGTTTGGTAAGTTCTTTATAGATTTTGGATACTGACCCTTTATTTGACATGTCATTTGCAAATATCTTCTCCCATTCTGTTGGTTGCCTTTTAGTTTTGCTGATTGTTTCCATCATTGTGCAGAAGCTTTTTATCTTGATGAGGTCCCAATAATAGTTCATTATTGCTTTTTATTCCCTTGCTTCTGGAGACGTGTTGAGTAAGAAATTGCTTTGGCTGAGGTCAAGAGGGTTTCGCCTGCTTTCCCCTTGAGGATTTTGATGGCTTCCTATCTTACATTTAGGTCTTTCATCCACTTTGAGTTTATTTTTGTGTACGGTATAAGAAAATGGTCCAGGTTCATTCTTCTGCATGTCACTGTCCAGTTTTCTCAACATCATTTGCTGAAGAGACTGTCTTTATTCCATTGGATATTCTTTCCTGCTTTGTTAAAGATTAGTTGGCCATACGTTTGTGGGTTCATTTCTGGGTTTTCTATTCTATTCCATCGATTTGAGTGTCTGTTTTTGTGCCAGTACCACACTGTCTTGATGACTACAGCTATGTAATACAGGCTAAAGTCTGAGATTGTGATACCTCCAGCTTTGTTTTTCTTTTCCAGGACTGCTTTGGCTATTCAGGGTCTTTTCTGGTTCCATACAAGTTTTAGGATTGTTTGTTCTAGCCCTGTGAAGAATGCTGGTGTTATTTTGATAAGGATTGCATAAATTTGTAGATCACTTTGTATAGTATTGATGTTTTAGCAATATTTGTTCTTCCAATCCATGAGCATAGAATATTTTTTCATTTCTTTGTGTCTTCTTCAGTTTCTTTCATAAGCTTTCTATAGTTTTCAGTGTATAAAAATTTCACCTCTTTGGTTAGGTTTATTCCTAGGTATTTTATGGTTTTGGTGCAATTGTAAATGGGATCCATTCCTTGATTTCTCTTTCTGTTGCTTCATTCTTGGTGCATCAAAATGCAACTGATTTCTGTGCATTGATTTTGTATCCTATTACTTTGCTGAATTCATGGATCAGTCCTGGCAGTTTTTGGTGGAATCTTTTGGGTTTTCCATATAGAGTATCATGTGGTCTGTGAAGAGTGAAAATTTGACTTCCTCCTGGCTGATTTGGATGCTTTCATTCCTTTCTGTTATCTGATTTCTGAGTCTAGGACTTCCAATACTATGTTGAATACCAGTGGTGAAAGTGGACATCCTTGTCATGTTCCTGACCTTAGTGGGAAAGCTCTCAGTTTTACCCCATGCAGGATGATATTAGCAATGGGTCTCTCCTACATGGCTGTTATGATCTTGAGGTATGATCCGTCTATCCCTACTTTCTTGAGGGTTTTTATCAAGAAAGGATGCTATATTTTGTCAAATGCTTTCTCTACATCTATTGAGAGTATCATGTGGTTCTTGCCCTTTCTTTTATTAATGTGATATATCACATTGATTGATTTGTAGATATCGAACCAGCCCTGCAGCCCAGGAATGAATCCCACTTGATCATGGTGAATAATTCTTTTAATGCATTGTTGGAACAAGTTGGCTAGTACCTTGTTGAGAATTTTCGCATGCATGTTCATCAGGGAAGTTAGTCCATACTTCTCCTTTTTAGTAGGGGGTTCTCTGTCTGGTTTTGGAATCAAGGTAATGCTAGCTTCATAGAAAGAGTTTAGAAGTTTTTACTCCATTTCTATTTTTTGGAACAACTTCAAGAGAATAGGTGTTAACTCTTCTTTAAACGTTTGGTAGAATCCCCCTGGAAAGCCACCTGGCCCTGGACTCTTGTTTTTTGGGATTTTTTTCTTATATTTATTCATTTTTGAGAGACAGAGAGAGATAGAGCACAAGCAGGGTAGGGGCAGAGAGAGAATCTGAAGTAGGCTCCAGGTGCTGAGGTGTCAGCAAAGACCCCAATGCGGGGCTTGAACTCACAGACTGCTAACTGAAGTTGGAAGCGTAACCAACTGAGCCACTCAGGTGCCCCTGGGAGGTTTTTGATTACTAATTCATTTTCTTTACTGGTTATGGGTCTGATCAAATTTTCTATTTCTTCTTGTTTCAGTTTTGGTAGTTTATATGTTTCTAGGAATCTGTCTAGCTCTTCCAGATTGCCCAATTTATAGGCATATAATTGCTCCTAATATTCTCTTATTTTTGTTTTATTTCTGCAGTGTTGGTTATGATCTCTCCTCTTTCATCCTTGATTTTATTTATTTGGGTCCTTCCCTTTTTTTTGGGTATCAAACTGGCTAGGGGGTTTATCAATTTTGTTAATTCTTTCAGAGAACCAGCTCCTGGTTTCATTGATCTTTTCTACTGCTTTTGTTTGTTTGTTTGTTTGTTTTGTTTTGTTTTTGTTTTTGTTTTCCATAGCATTGATTTCCACTCTAATCTTTTTTTTTTTCCAATCTTCTTCTGGTTTGGGGTTTTATTTGCTGTTCTTTTTCCAGCTCTTTAAGGTGTAACATTAATGTTGTGTACCTGAGACCTTTCTTCCTTCTTTAGGAAGGCCTGAATTGTTATATAAATCCTTCCTATGACCGTCTTTGTTGCATCCCAGAGATTTTGGCTTTGGACTGTGGTGTTATCATTTTCATTGGCTTCCATGTACTTTTTAATTTCCTCCTTAACTTCTTGGTTAACCCATTCATTCTCTAGTAGGATGTTATTTACTCTCCAAGTATCTGTTGTCTTTCCAAGTTTTTTCTTGTGGTTGATTTTGACTTTCATAGTGTTGTGGTGTGAAAATATGCAAGGTATGATCTCGATCTTTTTGTACTTGTTAAGGGCTGATTTGTGTCCCAGTATGTGCTCTATTCTGGAGAATGTTCCATGTGCACTCAAGAAGATCTGCTGCTTTAGGATGAAATGTTCTGGATATATCCGTTAAGCCCATCCAGTCCAGTGAATCATTCAAAGCCATTATTTCCTTGTTGATTTCCTGCTTACATTGCTGCAAGTGGGGTGTTGAAGTCCCCCATCATTGTGGTATTATTGTCAATGAGTTTCTTTATGTTTGTGATTAACTGATTGATATATTTGGATCCATCACATTTGCGGCATAAATGATTACAATTGTTAGACCTTCTTGGTGGATAGACTCCTTAATTATGATACAATGCCCTTCTTCATCTCTTGTTACAGTCTTTATTTTAAAATCTAGATTGTCTGATATGAGTATGGCTTTCTCCAGCTTTCCTTGGCAACCATTATTATGATAGATGGTTCTCCATCCCCTAACTTTCAATCTGCTGGTACCTTTAGCTCTAAAATGAGTATCTTGTAAACAGCATATAGATGGAACTTGTTTTCTCATCCATTTTGTTACCCTATGTCTTTTGATTGGAGCATTTAGTCCTTTGACATTAAGAGTGGATAATGAAAGGTATTAACTTATTGCCATTGTGTTGCCTGTACAGTTGAAGTTTCTGGTGGTGTTCTCTGGTCCTTTCTAGTCTTTGTTGCTTTTGGTCTTTTTTGTTTTATTTTATATTTTCTCCCCTCAGAGAGTCCCCTTAAAATTTCTTGCAAAACTGGTTTAGAAGTCACAAATGCTTGTAGTTTTTGTTTGTCTGGTAAATTCTTTATTTCTTCTTCTATTTTGAATGACAGCTTTGCTAGATAAAGAATTCTTGGCTGCATATTTTTTTCCAACTCAGCACATTGACTATATCCTGCCACTCTTTTTTGACATGTTAAGCTTCTGTGGATAGGTCTGCTGTGAAACTGATGTGTCTTCCCTTATAGGTTAAGGCCTTTTTTATTTCCTTGCTGCTTTCATAATTCTTTCCTTGTCTGTATATTTTGTGAATTTGACTATGATATGCCTTGTTGATGATCAGTTTTTGTTGAATCTAATGGGAGTTCTCTGTGCTTCCTGGATTTTGATGTCTGTGTCTTTGCCCAGGTTAGGAAAGTCTTCCACTATGATTTGCTCACATAAACCTTCTACTCTTTTTACTCTCTCTTCCTCTTCTGGGGCCCCTATGATTCGGATGGTGTTCCTTTTTAATGAGTCATTGAGTTTCTCTAATTCTTATATCGTGCTCTTTTGCCTTAGTTTCCCTCTTTTTTTCTGCTTCATTATTGGCCATAAGTTTGTCTTCTCTATCACTGATTCGCTGCTCTGCTTCATTTACCCTTGCTTCTGTGGCACCCATTTGAGATTCCATCTCAGTTATTGCATTTTTAACTTCATCCTGACTAGATTTTACTTTTATCTCTACAGAGAGGGGTTCTATGATTTTTTCCAACCCCAGATAGTATTCTTATTATTGTGACTCTAAATTCTGTTTCAGATATCTTGTTTATATCTGTGTTGATTAAGTCCCTGGCTGTCATTTCTTCCTGTTCATTCTTTTGGGGTGAATTCCTTCTTTTCATCATTTTGGAGAAAGAAAAGAGTTCATAGAATTAAAAATAAAATTAAAAAAAATTAAAAAGAACACACAAAAAATCAAATAAAGAAAGCTAGATCCAAGGTGTGTTTTCTTCTGGTTGTTGAAAGAAGCTTGATAGAAGAGAGAAGAAAGGGAAATAAAAGAAAAAAAATGAAAAAAAAGTAAGATATGTTTAAAGATTTTAAAAAAGTCATACAATAAAATAGAATAAAATGAAATGAATAAAGTAAAATAGACTAAACAATGTACAAAAAGTAGTAAAATATAGTAGAAAAATAAAGAAAAATCTTTTTTATAAAAACAGAAAAAAAGTCTCTTTTTGTATCCAAGAATAAGAAAAATAAAATTAGATGGACCATCGGAGAGAATGGAATCCTAACAAAATTACATGCAGTTTCCCCTAGAAATCAAACTATGAAGTACGTACTTATAGTATGTACACTAAGCACAAAGCAGGGGGGGAAACTTGTGGTGCCTCTAGGGCATGTTTGATGTAGGTGGACAGGACTTGGTTTAATGACTCTATACTCCACTAGGTGTTACTGCTTAGCTTACTGGGGTGGATTGGTGTGGCATGCTTATGTGCCTATGCGCATGGGCAGGGGAGGTGAAAATGACATCCTCCATCTTCCCAGTCTCTAGCATCAAATCTCTGTGCTCTCACCAAATGGCAATCAAGCACCTCTCCTTTGTCTCGAGCTTCTATCCGCTACCTGCATCTCCACTGGCTGGGACCAAGCTGTCAGCCTGCCAAGTGGTACCTACCTCCCAAATTTTATCTGAGATGGGGCTGTGTTTCCAAACCCTTCACTTCTGAAGGTCCTGTAGCTTGAACCTGCTCCTACCTTCTGGAGAAGGGTCTTGTGGAGTCAGGGCCAGTTGTCGGCCACCCTGAGAACAGTCATGCGACTGCACCACTGTAGATGCCCAATGTCCCAAAAAAATTTCACACAATCATGTAGCAGCAGCGGTTCAAGGACTATGGTAAATCACAACACACATCTCGTGCCAGGCTTCTTCATACCTTAGCATCTTTGCTCCACCAGCAAGTGTGGCTGTAATCTGGGGTCCGCTGGGACCTTTTCCTGTGTGTACACTGCACGGCCTCTACCAAATGTCCTCCTGGCCGGGGAACCATCTTTCCCCGTGTGGCCTGAGGACCCCTTGGACCTTGCTGTCTGCTCCTGGGGATTTGTTCTTCCTACCAGAGCACTGCCAGGTATCCAGCTGCAGAGTTTCCAACTCTGCGCTCCCCTGTTTATAGAGTCCTAAAGGCAGCAAAACTTCTCCTTTCTCCCTTGCTGGTTCAGTTCCTGAGAGTGTTTCTGCTCTTTTGCTCCAGCTGCTTTTGAGGAAAGTGCTTTTCTTGTACTCTCCCCTGCTCCATCTCTGTCCTGTCTCTGCAAACAAAAACAACTCTCCACGCCCCTGCAGCTTCTCTCTTCCCCATTGTACCTCTCTGTGCCACATACCTGCCAAGTTATGTGCTTTAAGTTATGCAGATTGTTGATCGGTGCTCAGATCAATTTTCTGGGTGTGCAAAATGGTTTGATGCTGACATAGCTGCATTTCAAGAATGAAAGAAACAGAAAATTTCCATGCTGCTCCACCAACTTTGCCCCTCCCCCTTTCTACTTATGAAATATTTGTTAAATTAATATGTGAGATTACACTTTGCTTAGAGGCTGTGGTTTTCAAGTTCACCAAATAGATGTCAAAAATATGATACACACAGAGAGTAACCGAGATCTAATTCAAGAAGAAAGGTGAATGAAAAGCAAACACAAAGAACCAAAACAGTCGGTTAAACAAAGATTCAGAATTGGAGAGAATCAGGATGCAAGCAAGAGCAGGTGAGCAAGGCATGGAGAAGTTGGTAAAGGAAATTCCTGGGCACATTGAGGAAATATAAGTGTCAGGTGGCCTTAAGGAATTACAGGTGGAAGATGTAGATGGTTCAGGGAGACAAGAAAGGTCAGCCATGAAAACTCATTATCTCTGTCCTTCATAAATCAATACACTAAATAATATGATGAAGAGATCAGACAAAGCTGGTATTGAAAATTAACTCCCTCACCTTTTTTGAACTAATTGTGAAATTGTTAAAAAATGCTAAGTAACTTCTGTGATTTTAGGTTGTTTTTAGGAGAAAGTGGGAGAGTAATATCTGTGTGGTAGGGTCATGGGAAGATTAATGTCTATGTAGGAAAATATTCTTGGCACAATGTATGGTATGATGTCAACATGCAATGCACTCATGTTATTGTTATTACAGCAGTGCAGATAGAAATAATTATAAAATATCCCAATAATTTTAAAAACTTATTCTGTGAAAGCTGCATCTATATAGGTTAGTGAGGTCAATGATTATTAATACAATAAAATCTGAAGTAAAAGTGAAAATCATTACTCTAACTTATTTTATTTATTTTTATTTTTTTTAAGTTTACTTACTTTGAGAGAGAGACAGAGAGCATGAATGGCGAAAGGGCAGAGAGAAAGGTGGAGAGAGAGAGTCCCAAGCAGGCTCTGGACTGTCAATGCAGAACCCCATGTGGGGCTCTAACTCACAAACCATGAGATTATGACCTGAGCCATGATCAAGAGTTGGATGCTTAACTGACTGAGCCATCCTGTCACCCTGTCTAACTTCCTTTAAAAAGTTCAGTGGTTTGGGAGCACCTGGGTGGTTCAGTCAGTTAAACATCTGGCATCAGCTCGGGTCATATCTCATGGTTTGTGAGTTACAGCCCCATTTCAGGCTCTGTGCTAACAGCTCAGAGCCTGGAGCCTGCTTCAGATTATGTGTCTCCCCCTCTCTCTGCCCCTCCCATGCTCATGTTCTATGTCTCTCAATAATACTTAAACGTTATTATTTTTTTTTTTTTTAAGTTCAGTAGTCTTATACTCCTATCAGGCTTCATTGTGGAGAAGAATTTCAGAATATAAAATATATTCTCCAAATAAGAAAAGAAGAAAGTAACAGGGGAAAGGCAGAGACAGAAATTAAAAAGGTGACTTTTTAATTGTTTTCATTGCTTTGGCATTGTGAATGCCACATTTGGGCCTTCAGATTGGTTTTTGTTGTGTATGTTTTTATTTGTTTTTATGAACATGGTTCAAAAATCCTTTGTGGGATTAACTCTTTTCTTCAGGTTGATTATTCAATGATGATAATATAGTCTCTTAAAATTGCTTTTCTTTAGTTATTTAAGTCTTATGCAAGCGTTTTCTTAAAGGCAGAGTGGAGTAAGGTGGGGCTGGGGGGTGAAGAAGGGGAAGAAATAGAATTGCCATACTCACTAGCCTTCTAACCTCTATTACTTAGATTTAGTGTTCCTTATATTTTCTATTGGAATTTTCTTTTTTTTTTCTGTAAATATTACTTATGTTTTCTTTCAGGAATCTCTGCTGGATGATGTTAATAATTTAGCTAAAATGCATGAAATTATTTACATAGCTTAAGGATATAAACTATTTACAATTAACAAGTACACCAGCTTGATTTCAGATGATTTTTTAAATATTGCTGTTGTAATTCCACTAAGCCTTTTTTGTTGTTGTAAGTATAGTTTAGTTTTACATGTTTCACCTAGTTGAACATGAAATTGTGTTTTTCCATTAAAAAATGAGATTTGTGGTGTTTAATTGGAGCTAATTCTCTCTCTTAACTGAGTAAGTAACAACCCTAATAATAGCACACTGAGGATGTTATGTATATAAGTAAACATTTTAAATGAAAAGACAGTTGTTTTTGCTTCTTAAGTAACTAGATCTTCAACTAAATTTAAACATTTTTAAAAACGAGTTGAGTATAAAATATTCACTGTCAGTACTAAGGTGATGAAAAACAAATAAATGAAAAATGTCTTTTTTCCCTGAGTTATTTAGTACATCATATTATTGACTTAGACATAAAACTTTGGATAGCATATTTGAAGCCTTTAATGGGATATTTTATGATAGATAAAGCCAGTGATTGAATTATCTCCCTATAGGGAAAAATAAATTATAAAAAAACCTTCTTCAATCTATATCATTTTCCACATTTATTTCATCTTATAGCTTCCAGACTATTTATCAATAGAGTAATTCAGCTTGCTTCTATTTGGATAATGATATCTAAACTCCATCACTGGTTAAATATCTAAACTAAGCTACTCAATTTGAAGAATCAATCTTGAAAAAGATTGCACTACTGGGATATATTGATTTCTAGCTATGGAATATATTTCATGACTGCTTTTATAATATATTTCATTATAATACAATATATGACAAACACTGAAATAAAAGTGTATCTGTGTACTGAATATAGGACAACAACAAATGAGAATAGGAAAAAAAAGAAAAAGATCTTAAACCTACTGGGTTGACGGGAGAGGGAGGGTGCCCACTATGAAGCAACAAACCTAGGTTCTGCACCAAATGAAAAAGACAAAAGACTATGCAAGATGGAGCCCAAAAATTGCACTTAAAATTTTATAAAACCTTGTAACAAAATGTTTATAGTGATTTTATTTTTTAATGTTTATTTATTAGAGAGAGAGAGAGAGAGAGCACACACAAGTGCACTAATGGGAGAGGGACAGAGAGACAGGGAGAGAGAGAATCCCAAGCAGCTTCTGTGCTGTGAGTGCAGAGCCCGATGTGGGGCTTGATGCCATGAACTGTGAGATCATGACCTGAGCGAAAATCAAGAGTCTGACACTCAACCTACTGAGCCACCCTTGTACCCCTATAGTAATTTTAAATGGGACCTGATCCCCATCTCCAGTATTATGCAGATTTGTGTAAGAGTCATTGTTACAGCCCTGAGCCACATATAGTCTCAAGAGCATATGTGTGGTTCCCTATCAACCCAGGCTCTCTAAAGCCTAACACACTGAAGAGGAGAACAAAGCTTGTGCTCTCTCCTGACAAGCACAACCTGTAGAGAAAGAGGAAGAGGTGGGGTTACTCACATAAGTTGCTTTCCTACACCAGCCTCTCTGTTAACTCACTCACTGCACTTCTTCTGGCAGAATCAGGAATGCAGGGACAATGAGGATTGTTTGGGAAAAATACCTTCCCAGGAAGAGGAGTGCAGGAAAAAGTACTCTTTACTTGATAGAGAGATAGTTTTATTTTTATTTATTTATTTATTTTTTCAACGTTTTTTATTTATTTTTGGGACAGAGAGAGACAGAGCATGAACGGGGGAGGGGCAGAGAGAGAGGGAGACACAGAATCGGAAACAGGCTCCAGGCTCCGAGCCATCAGCCCAGAGCCTGACGCGGGGCTCGAACTCACAGACCGCGAGATCGTGACCTGAGCTGAAGTCAGACGCTTAACCGACTGCGCCACCCAGGCGCCCCTAGAGATAGTTTTAAAAACAAACTGAAATTCATTCTAGAAGCAACTAGATAATCTATTAAGATTTGTTCATTTGCAACTTTGGAAAATATTTTTCATTCTCAGTAACATAAAAACAAGTCTTGTTTGACTACTGGCTTTGAATGCACAGAGTTTTAAAAGCCATGATTAAATTTTTAGTGGAAATAGTTATATTTTTTTAATGTGTGTGGTTTTTATTAATTTTTTTCGTGCAAGTGCTTCTTATGAGAACATATCTTGTCATTACCCCATTATTCAACTTAAGCATTTTATCAGATATGTAATTTTTTTATATAAAGAAAATATTTGCTTTGTTATTACAATGGAAAAACACATGATTGAATGTCCACAGTAGCATTAACTTACTAGCATAGTTATTTATTATAATGAATACTACTGGGGCTCCTTGGTGGCTCAGTTGTTTAAGCATCCGACTTCGGCTCAGGTCATGATCTCACAGTTTGTGAGTTTGAGCCACGTGTCGGGCTCTGTGCTGACAGCTCGGATCCTGGAGCCTGCTTCGGGTTCTGTGTCTCCCTCTCTCTCTGCCCCTCCCCCACTCATGCTCTGTCTCTCTCCATCTCTCAAAAATAAATAAATGTTAAAAAATTTATAATAATGAATACTACCTCAATAACCACTTAGTATATAAGTTGTTATGGTTGCAAAGCTCTAGCTTGAAACGTGTTACCATATGTTGCTGGCATGTGTATTTCTTTCAAGAAGAACACAGCAGAGTCAGGCAGTAACATACACTATAGGTAGAACAGCAATTCAATTTTTAAAAATTTCCTTGCATCCTTATGAGGGTAAGATTCCAAATATCCTTGTTTAATTTCAGAAATACTCGATTCTCACTCTTCTCTATGTAGATTACATTCTGTATAAAGTGTCCACAGATAGTTTTAACTCTACATCATATACAACCCTCTTTCAAAATCGATTAGTGACTGTGTTTCTCATTTTCATTTGGCCTCATCTTAGGAAATATATTTTATTTTAGTTTAACTATAACATAATTAAAGGAGCAAATCTGATAAAAAATATATGTAATTTATTTCTTGAGCAAAAAGAAATACTCACTGAAAATGCATGGAACTATTTCCTCTATTAGAATGCATAGTCTGCTTTAAGAAAAAAACTGAAAGGAAAAGCAATCTTTTCTGAAACTTGTATCCCAGGGAATCATTAAGCTAATGGTATTGAAAAGGAAAAAAAATATTTAAAGAAAACCTGCCATACTGTTTTTTTAGAAATAAGTATATACTCATGCTACTTAAGATTAGTTATATCTATTCCTCTCTGTCTCAGTCTCTCATCTCTCTCTTTCACCTTGTATCTCTAATATTTCTCTGATAAATTAAATGTTTTAAAAGTGAAAATTAAAACAATATTGTTAATTAATTTTTTTGGTTTATAAGACAGTTATCTATTGAAATGCTTTGAAGCCATTTATATAAATAATCATATATATAACACAAAAGAAAATGGGATTAAAATTGCTATGCCAATTGATCTTAATAATGACCTTACTGGCAACTAAGTCAAAAGATAAATGTTAAGTTTTGGAATTTTATAAATTATATTGTTTGTTTTTTTCCTCTTCATAGCAGTTTGGTAAGGTAGATAAATGTCCACTGTTTGACAAACACGTACTGAGTTACCTAGAACAATGCAAAGACCCAAGACCTTCCTTAAAGGAACACACAGGTGACTAATAAATACAGACGTTTAAGCTGGTAATAAGTTTACTGTGGTTTAGAGCCTCATTACTCAAGTGTGGTTCATGGTTCAACAGCCAGCACCACCTTGGAGTTTGTTTGAACTGCAGAGTCTCAGATTCCATCTCAGATTAATGAATCAGAATCTACATGTTAACAAGATCTGTGGGTGATTTATATACACATTAAGTATGAACAGCACTGTTTAGAGTATCTATATAAATTTAGAGTGTTCTTAACTCTTCCAGAAGTCTCACTTCTGAAAATTAATCTTACCAAAATAATAACAGGAGTCTATAACTATATATGTAACAAAAATGTTCATTATAACATAGTTTGTAAACAACTCCCAACATAGAGGGGACTTCATTGCATTTCACTCAGGGTCGATTCAATTTCATCTGACATGGGAACTATTTATTTCTAGTTCTTTCATGTCATTGTTCTATAGAGAATATTATGATCTGGGTAATTTTGTTTAGAATTTTCTCAGATGTTGTGGGGGATAACTGTTAATAATCATAAAGTCAGTTGCTCTCATTTGGAGTGTTTTGCAAAACACATTATGTTTCTTTGTTGAAGCTCTATAAGACCAGTTATTTCCTTTCCGTAATATCTTGCAGATGCCAACTGGTGTTAAGCCAACAAGTCTGTTTTTACTTCTTTTATATATTTGGCTCTGCTTCTTGTCAGAAGCCTAGTTTTCTCAGATTGATGTTTTTTAATATCTATTTGTTTCTGAACCAGTGGTTTTGTTTTTTTTTTTTCAAGAACACTACATTAGTAGAAAGATATCATCAGGATGTTTACCTTTTAACATGTGAAACTAAGAAAGAATGCTCATTCATAGTGAACAAAATATTATCATATTTTAGCACAAGAAATAATGTAATCTCTCATTACCAAAAAGTAGGATAATGTTTTTCAGTTAAAATGTTACATCAAAAGTAAAACCTACAATTACATTAAGCTGTGTTTGCACTGATTATTCCTAAGAGAAAGATTTTTATGGCAGTTCTTTATAAGTAAACCTGACAAAAAGCAAAACAGACATTCACGATCAGATCTTCCAGTGTAAGGAAATTGAATGACCAGGCAGACATCTGCCATAAGTTTAAAGTTGTGTGTGTGCGTGTGTGTGTATGTGTTTGTCTGAACAGAATGTTATATGTTATAGGTTGGTACACTAACCCAAAAGCAGAACAATGATAACATAAAATACAGTCAACATATAAGAGTTATTGTCATCATATTAAAGAAATAAAACACAAAATAAACAAACGAACAACCCTCAGTGGACTTTATAATAGCTGTGTCTCCCTAATATGCTTTGATTGTGGATCCTCCATGATTCTGCTCTGGTTGTCTCCTCATTCCAAGAATCAAGCTGAAGAACGTTTTCTTTGGAACACGCTGTCCTCCTGGCAGAGACAAAAAGCTAAAGAGTTTGTGTAACTTTGCAATGCTTCTCAAAAACTTGTACTAGATCATGACCTACTGGCTCTTATGTATTCTACTGACCAGAGTGTTATCCTTTCCAATTCCAGTTTAAAGGGAATCACCCATGAACTGTTTATAGTTCTTCTTTACAATTTACCATTGATCCATGTATGCGTGTTTGCATCCATGATAGTGCAGAAAATAATTACAAAGATAATGCAATCTACTGCATCATCATTATTTACTTATCCTTAGGATGCTTTTACTCATTCTATTATCCATTGTTTTCTGGCTTGTTCTGACTTTTTGAAAGCATTACCTTTATCCTCAATAACCATATATATATATATATATATATATATATATATATGAGAATGCAGATTGAGAAAATCCAAGGAAAATATAATAGGGCAAAAGTTCTTTAAAATTTCTCTTCTTCATGGACATAACATAGATGATTTGAAAATCAGGACAGAAAAATACATTATTATGAGGTCCATTGCATATCAAATGTACCTCATCACCTCTTACGAGCCAATCATAGGATGACATTAAGGTCATGATTGTTTTTTGTTATTGTTTTATTGTTTTCTGTTTTGCATTCTCCCTAAAAGCATTTTTCAATATGTGCTCTTAATGTCCATAAATGACCACAGTATTTTAGTTGTAAAAGACACAGCTGCATGATTTCTGTGTGAAATGATCACATCTTTTTATATCCACAGTCATTAATCCTTTTCACTTTCTAACAAACTCAGAATGTTGAATCATTTTCAGAATCACATTTAGTTTTTACAAAATGTGTGGATGCCCTTTGGTACTCATGTCATGCTTATGAGCTACAGTTGGCTTAAAAAAATATGAATAAAAATGACATACGAACACAAATTTTAGTTGATTGAATAATATCTCAGTTTTCAAATCTGAATATTGTGTTATTTATGTAGAATTTGGATGAACTTTTATACTCAAACACTTAAGAAAAAGTTACAATTAAAATCCAAAATGCATTCTTCCTTAAGACTGACTGTGAAAGTTTCAAAGAACGTGAAGACCATAAACATCCTCAAAACATGGTAGTTATATATAACCTAAAAAGACCAGATCTCTGAGAGGAAAGAAATAGGCCTATTTTCAATGTAGATTGAGTAGCTTTGTTAAAATATCTTAGATATTTAACAATCCATGATTTATAACACTTGAAATTTAGCATAAACTACCCAGCTTACATCGCAATGTTGTCTGTTGTAACTAAGGGTTTAAAACAAGGTATTCATGAGAGAACAATTAGGGTAATTTAAACTGCCTCTCATGCTTCACTGCAGGGAAAGCTTCTGCATACGTGGATTAATGTTCAACTGTAGACAAGAACTATGGGCAGCTTCTGAATGGATTCCCTTTATCCAATTGTTAGAAAGAATAACCAACTGCTATCTCTAATAATCCCATATATCTTGATTATAAGATCCAGTAGAAACCAGTTTTGACTAAGTCCAGGTTCCTGTGGTGAAATACAGTATCTATGAAATGCTAACTTATAAAAATTTAAAACCTTCTCATTTGCTGTTAGGCCCTAACCAAAAAAAAAAAAAAAAAAAAAAAAAAAAAAGGAAAATAGAGGAAACCAACATTTATTATACACCTTAGATGTGTTCTGCCAGGGTCTATGGAGGAATTATATTGCTTAGTCTTTTCAAACAGGTGAGAGTAAGCTACTGCCTGTATTTTAAAAATGGGAAGACTAAGGGCATGTATAACTTTACCAAAGACCCATAGTCATCAAGTTAGGGGCCTATGGGCTGTCAGGATTTACCTTCCTATACAGCTGACTCCAAAACTCATGTTTTCCTTTCTCATATTACATCATAATTCCTTCAAATTAATAACAACAAAGATTGAACTGTAAAACTAGTAATAAATGTATATTAATATTTACAATATTTTTCTTTTGATTGTCTCTGTGCACTATAATATATATTTACTCTCAGGATAGAAGGAGGAAAACACATTGACCTATACCTTACAAGCAAATGTAGACACTTTGGAAAACAAAGGAGATATTTTTTTTTTAATCTCCAGTAGATAATGAATGGAAACTACTGTTACTCATGATGATGATTATGGGCCATCGTTTTTCTATGCACATCTTTGATTGCTTGAACTTATATTAGTATTTGTTATCATTCATATTGTAACATAGGACCACTCTGAAATAGTAATCCTTAGTTTTTGTTACGTGTCATTTTCTAAATTATCATGAGGCACTCTAACATCTGCAAAATATTCTTTTTTTTTAAGTTTATTTATTTATTTTGAGAGAGAGGGAGAGAGAGAGTGTGTGTGTGCAAGCAGGGGAAGGGCAGAGACAGAGGGAGAGAGAGAGAATCCCAAGCAGGCTCTGAGCTGTCAGGAACCTGACACTGGGCTGGAACCCACAAACCACAGGATCATGACGTGAGCTGAAATCAACAGTTGGACACCTAACCAACAGGGCCACCCAGGCACCTCTCTGCAAAATATTTTTAAATCACGTATTTTAATTTGCTTTTAAAATAAGTTTATGCTACTCCTCTCTTTTTGCATGAGATATGACTCAACTGAGGGCCTACGAAGGAATTAATAAAATTCCTACTAAGGAGTTTTCATCAGAAGAGTGAAGACATATAGAGGGATACAGTATTTAAAGGACTATTTTGAGAGATATTTACTTTCTATGTGTGGATACAGATTGTAGGACCAGGAAAAGAAGTAGAAATAGAGGCTTCTGTCCATCACAAATATGACAATGCAGCTAAAATTACTAGAAATGTGCAGACATGGAATGAGTTATTTTAAGTTTAAGAAATTGGGTGAATAAAAGAGAAAAATACCTTGCCAACAACTTTCAAATTCTTACTGCAGTCTAGTCGTATTCTAAACCTTTTATGGATGTTATCTGTTTCATGCCTATAGCTCCTCTTAGTAGAAGGAATACTATACTCAAGTTCCATGAGAGGAAATTGAGTCAAGTTATACAATTCAAGGTCATTCAGTTACTAAATATAAGCCAGTATTAAAGCTCAAATCTGTTTGGCACTAGCAGTTGGCATAGTTACATTGAAACTATAACAATTAATTCTATATTTTTCTTCCTTCCAGTACCTCATAATTCAGTGAAAGAGTCCATTCTAGTGGTCTAATTATCTCCTCTGCTCAATGATGTATACTTTTTCAATTCATGTTGGACAGCTCCAGTAATAAGAAAAGTCACTACTATACAAAAAGAGACCGTGAGGATGACTCTCCTTACGTATTTAAAAGGCTTTCTTGAATCTCCAGAAGGCAAAACTAATTTCTAATAAATCAATTGAACCAACATTTTAAATTTAATGTATCACTGAATTGAAGAAAAATTAGATATTATTTCAAAGAATAGATAGTTACGCTTCTTTCCATCTACAGGAATCTGTAGAAAACACTGTAAATGCAAGGAAGCTAAACTTGGATATTTCGGTGTACTTTCTAAATAAAATCCCTTGAGAACTGCCAAATCATCCACAATTTTGTTTTAGTCATAATATTAAACTCATAAAACTTACTTATGTGAATAAATGTTTGAAATCATTTTCACTTTTTTTTCTTTTCTGTTTTTAATGTCTATTTATTTTTGAGACAGAGAGAGAATGAGAGATAGAGAGCATGTGTACAGGGAAGGAGCAGAGAAAGAGGGAGACAGAGAATCCCAAGCAGGCTCCCACACTGTCAGTGCAGAGCCCAATGCCAGACAACCCACAAACCGGGAGATCATGAATGGAGCCCAAATCAAGTCAGAGGCTGAAGCAACTGAGTCACCCAGGCGCCCCTCTCACTTCTTTCTTGTGGCTGCAGTGTATTCTACTTTGTAGATGCAACATAGTTTATTCTTACTGATGAGGTCTCTGGGTTGCTACAAATATTTCAAATAAAGCCACAGTAAGAAGCTTTTTGCATATCTTAACCAGTGTTTTTTGGGATAGATTTTAAAAGTAGAATTGCTGAGTCAATCATTGCTAACTATTGCCAGATTTCTCTCTGGTTACATCATTTTGCATTACCATCAGCAATATATCAGAGGGCATGTTTCCTTCCAGTTTGCCAACATCTTTGGCAAGGTTGTCAAACTTTCGGATTTGGGCAAATTCCGTAATTGCAAAGTGCTATATCAATATATTTTGAATTTGCATTTCTTGTACTATTTTAACCTATATCTCCGGTATTTTCTGCTTTATTAAAAGTGTTGTCATTAAAACAACTTGACAAGTTTCAGTCTTTAGTACTCACTATGCAGTGTTTTTCTTTTTCTCACTTCTTAATATTTGGTCTGAATTCTACAATATCTGATATCAAGATTGTTAACTTTGTTTTCTTTTAATTTACATTTACCAAGATCTTTGTCATTTTGTTTTTAACCTTACTTCGTAAGACCTGCCTCTTGCTGTATTAGTCTATTTGGGCTGCAATAAAACACCACAGACTGGGTGGCTTAAAAGCAGCAGAAATTTATTGCTCACTCTTCTGGAACCTGGAAGTCTAAGGTCAAAGCACCATCATGGTTAGGTTAGAGCCCTTTTCAGTATTGCATAGTCTTGTATTTTCATGTGGCGGAAGGGGCAAGGGAGCTCTCTTGGGACTTCTTTTATAAAGACACTAATTCCATTGATGTGGGCTCTGATCTAAACACCTCCCCAAAGCACCACCTGTTAATCCCTTCATCTTTGGGGGCTAAGATTTCACATATACATTCTGAGGGGAACAAACATTCAGACCATGGCACTTGCATCTGTGATACACCCTCATTATGAGTTCTCAGACTACCACAGAACTGTTTTTTCTACATCCATGTACAGGATGTTGTTTGTTTTGGTATTCTCTCCCAAACTTGGCACATAGGTGATTTTCTTTTTCTACGATTCACTGGTCTTTCTGAGATACATTCACTCAAATTTCCACACTAGTAATCCTCTTTTTCTGGGGGTAAGTAGTCAGTGGGGACTTTTTATTTGCTTGTTTAGTAATTTACATATATATTCACTTTTCTCCTCCAGATGTTCTCACCTGAAAGCCATTTATCATGCACATGACCTAATGCTGTTCATAATTGGACCTACTCATTCATATTTTTGAGAGTTTTGTTTTTTTTTTTCAGCTGCTGTAGTTAGGCTGCTTATTTCTACTCTGCCTGTTAGGATCCAAATACAAACTGAGAATGTGACCTTTCAGAAATAACACTGTTAATACTTTATTTCTGATATCAGTTGACCTGATCTCTTGTGGATAAATATAAGCTGTTACTTAGAATTGAATAGTCTCCAAGGATATGTCATTTTAAAATTAATATTATTTTATTTATTTGGTATTTTCTAAAACTGGGTTGTCACTTTCTAAGCCGGCATAATGCCCCCTAAACAGTGGGTTACTGAAAGAATAAGAGTAAGCATCAATTCTGACAATTATGTGTTAGATGAATATCCAAGAATATGGAAATCCGTAGATAGCAAGTTCTTAAAGTTAAGCTTAAATAACATTGATATTTTTATAAACATTTGAACATTGAAAATTGCAACTTAATTATATTATACCTAAAATTTCACCTTTGAAAATCCATTGGCAATACTTAAATCTTCCATTGAGGTTAGTGATTTCCATAGAGCTTATTAACACATAATATTTGTATATAATGCCACACGTCAGGAACCTCTGAATTTAATACATATATTTACATATATGTATATAGAGTACATATATGTATATAGAGTATGTATATACTCTATATGTATATAGAGTACATATATGTACATATAGGTATATAGTAAAACCTTCATTTGCGACCATAATTCATTCTGGAAACATGATTTTAAATCAAAGCGCTTGTATATCAAAGTGAATTTCCCCATAAGAAATAATGGAAAACAGATGATTCATCCCACAACCCCCAAAAATTCATATAAAATGATTATAATATTGTAACATAATACAAAATAATACAGAAAATACAAAGTAAAGAAATATAAAGGAATTTATTTATAAAGAAATAAACAAACTAACTTGAACTTACCTTTTTTCAAAGGTAAAAGTTTCCTTCGTGGATAGTGTGAGGGAGACAAGAGAGAGGAGGATTATTGTGTAGGACAACTTTCACTATCACCAACAGATGTTGACTACAGTATAGTATTAATAAACTTTTGACATATACTGTATTTAATGCAACTGGCAAAAGGGCAGAAGACAGAAGAAAGGGTCTATATCTGCAGGCAGCCTGACCTAGAATGAAGCAAAGCATTCCTAAGCTTACTCTTTTCTGGAAAAGCAAAGGACTATCCATAGGTGCTTTGAAGGAACAAAAAATACACTAGTGCCTGTTGTGGGCACCTTCTAACGTTCTGAAAAATCACTGATTTCTGCCAAACATCATGGCCTGAGACTGAATATCATCTGAGTATGGGAGACGATCACCCACAATCCCTCAGTGAGCAAACGAGAAAGAGAGAGAGAGAGAGAGAGAGAGAGAGAGCACAGAACCATTGGCCCCATTGTGATCATGTGATGTTTGGCATCACTTACTCCTTGTATTCCAAGACATCACTCATTTATCAAGTTAAAAATGATAGGAATGTTTGCTCATCTTGCGTGACACTCACATAACAAGTTACGTGCAATCCAAAGTATTACTGTGTATGTTTTCTCTGCACTTTAAACATGGCTAAGGGCACCTGTCTGTCTCAGTTAGTGGAGCATGTGACTCTTGATCTTGATATTGTAAATTTGAGCCCCAAGTTGGGTATAAAGATTACTAAAATATTAAAACCTTTAATAAATGGCTAGTGTTTAGTAATATGCTTGGTCATGTTTCCATTAGTCATGCTGATCTACAGTAAAGATTTCTGAGTAAATACAACTTTGTATCATGCACCACACTTAAGTTCATATTACATATTTTCCATTCTTAATTTGCTTTTGTGCCACAGGGGTTTTAGGTAAGCTAAACTATATGAAAGTCAAAAAAATCCAGAGAAATCGTCCCACGAAAGCGAGTTTTTCACCATTTACTGGTCAGTATTTACAGCCTTCAATACCTCAAGTACCTTTCTAGGTACCAGGTGAGCGACACAAAAGTAAAACTTGCCCTTTTGTTACTTATCAGTCTTTTGTTTCATTATGTCTGTAATCTACACTTCCTCACCTGCAGATAAATGAAAAATTGATTTTAAGTGGAAAATTGAATAATTTTAAATATTATTAATGCAGGAGAGGAGTCACTCACAATTTTTGTGGACAAGCGGAAGTTGAGCAAAAGATCTGAAGGAAGTGATTCCAGCACCAATAGCTCTTTGGTCACTCTGGAGACGCTACATCAACTAGCCGCTTCCTATTTCATTGACAGGGACAGCACCCTTCGGAGACTTCACCACATTCAAATTGCATCCACTGCCATAAAGGTATGACTGACTTTACTCTAAAATGATATCATACCATTATTATTCCTAGGTCTAAAATGCATCTTTTTATCTTTGCATGTCTCACTGATGTAAAAAATTACATTATAAAAAACAGTTTAACATTTTCATTTGTCATAAGTTTTGAAACGTATTTCAATGAAATGGTGTTTATCTCAGTGTAATTTTTTGACTTGATAATTGGGTCGAGGTTTTTCATACCCTAATGTTAATTGAAATGCACTGGATACACAGACTCCCTTACAATGTGTATGTGGATGAAACTTTTTAAAATAATATTAATTTATTTTGCAAATATTCATATTTTACAGTACGTAGTTAAAAACATTCTGAGAACATTTTGTGTCAGTGACACAAAAGTCATCAAGCAGCTTGGTTTAAGGAATATTCCCCCCCCCGTATTTTAAAAATACAATTAAGAAGTACAAGTATTTGGATAGAAGTTCCTAGAAGTCAAGACATAGCACAATCCAGAATTATTGTGTAAATTCCATGAATTCACTAGAATTTTTTGCCTCTGACTATACTACGGATAACTTTCTCAAAACTGAGAGAAAGTGAGAATAAGGCCCCTTTAATTTTATTTATTTATTTATTTACTTACTTATTTATAAATTAATGTTTATTTATTTTTGAGAGAGAGTCAGAGCATGAGCGGGGGAGGGGCAGAGAGAGAGGAAGATACAGAATCCGAAGCGGGCTCCAGGCTCTAGCTGTCAGCACAAAGCCTGACATAGGGCCCAAACTCATGAAACATAAGATCATGACCTGAGCTGAAGTTGGACACTTAACCGACTGAGTCACCCAAGCACCCCAAGAGGTCCCTCTAATTAAAAAAGAGAGAGACAGAGGGAGAGAGATACAGACAGGCAGACAGATGGTGACTTCAAAAACATTAGATTTTTTGACACATTTCTCTGGCAATTTTAAATCAGCATGTTGTTGTGTTTGTTCAATGGCCACTGCAAAACAAACAAACCCATTGCAATGTGATAAGGTCATCCTAGACTAAGTTAACAAGAGCAAAATAAAATACAAAGAGCATTTCTTAGTGTTTCAGCTGTAACATTTCGTAATTAATGTAAAAATCTGTCATTAAATATATCATTTTTTTGCTTTATGATTTTAAAATTAATGTGTGAATTTGTTTTGTAAGTTAATTGAAAAACTAGTACTTCGGTATTTTGGGAATGCTGTGGAAAATTTGCACCATGTATATATTGTTCAAGATATACAGGAGAGAATAAAATGTGATATAGAAATATCTTTATCATATGGGTTACATAAATAATACTACCTGTCTTCAAGATCGCTAATAGATGAAGTTGGTTAAAAGAATTCTGTAGATGTAAATTACACAATTATAATTAGTCTACTTCTGACTGTAGGAGTTATGTTGGATAATCAAGTATATAAATAGTATTTATGCTGTCTAGATAAAAATGTAGCCAACATGAATACAGATATTTTAGTTGATTTAGTTAAAAATATTGTAAGATAGGATACTGTTAGAGATATTTAGCTAGAGGTTTCTGAGGAGTCAGAGACTTTCTCAGAAATCAATTTCAATGATATAAACAGTAACTTAAAGCGTATTTTCTAATAGAAGACATCATTTTGTAAGTATGTTTATTATATGGCTATTGATTTTTTTTCTCAGCACCAAGTAGAATTTTGTAATAGAGTTTTGTACTTTATTCAGCAAGAAATATTCATTCACATTTTGTGTCAAAACTTAATGGAGGGTCACTAGGGACTTGGACCAGGACGTGGGTCTAGAGAGGCCTGGTCACAGGAATAGGATCTTGGGGACAAAAGGCATCTGCTTATCTCCGAGTAGTAAACTACCCAGAGGTGTGTATCCCCCCACGAAGACAGAGCTGGAGGATACTGGCCTGCCATCATAGGACAGGGACTTGCTGGTTGGCTGGAATTTCATTTAGTGAGACACCAGGGACTCCTAGCTGTTGGAGAAGCCCTGGACCCCATCAGGCAACAAGTCCAAATGGGAACTGACTGTTGTCAGTCTGTAGCTGCCACTTCAGGGTAGTTTACGAGGGGTGGGCCTCCTCCTTACTGGAACCTGTGCAGGTGGTTGGTACTTGGCCCCAGCTCCACAGGTCTGGGGGGCCCAGCTGTCCCAGGCCTGATAAAGGGGTGTATACTCCGTCTGCATGTGGAGCAGTTCAGGGCGCTAGGGATTGGGGGAAAAAAAGAAAAAAAAACTTATGGATATTTGTATGTACTTCTGTTCTCCCACAAGCAAGCAGAGTCTGTATCACAAAAATCAACATGTTTTAATGGTGTAAGTATTGCACACAGGCATTGTTTTTCCGTTCTGTGATACAACTGGGAATGGGAAGTCTTCATGAAACTCATAATCTAGCTGTGTGGTAGAAGAGAGCTTTAGAGAAGTGACCATTTTTAAGTTTATTTATCTATTTTGAGAGAGAGACAGACAGAGAGAGGGAGAGGGGGAATCCCAAACAACCTCCATGCTGTCAGCACAGAGCCCAAAGAAAGGTTCGATCTCACAGGTTTGTGAGATCATGACCTAAACCGAAATCAAGAGTTGGTCACTTAACTGAGTGAGCCACCAGGGCGCCCTTAAAGAAGTGACTTTTTTAAATAAGTCACCTCAGAGAAGCTCTGAGGAAGAGGAAAAAGTAACCCGGAATGTGAGAGAGTGAACAGCCTCACCTTTAGAGCTACAGGGAATGCTGGAATGCTCATTATCCATTAACCATGGGAGAACCTTCCAGGGCACATAATGGACATATTTAAAGTGTAAAGATGGAAAGGAGAAGTGGGGCTTTAGATCAGGGAGAGGAAGCAGAGAACAATATTGGAATGATACAGGGATGGATAGTAAAGAGAAGTAAACATATTTTGTGCTATAACTGAGGAAAAAAAGGAAATGAGGTATGTGCCAATGGCAACAGCATGGCTAAGAATATATAATCACAGAATTACATGGGGAGTGCAAGGGTGAGGTAGTTGGAAATGGGAAAAAGGTAGACTATCAGACTTTGCAGGATTTAATTAGGTCTGGATGGAGTTCTCTTCCGAGGCAGTAGTAATTTTAAGTGACTGGTGATTTTCTGGTGCTGGGTCAGCTGCTGTCTGTGTTACTGTGAAAGCTCTAAGGGTAAGCTCTTGAGGTGGTCTACAGGTTCCTGTCTCACATGCACAATTGTATGTTCCTGTGCATTTTTCTGGAAAGAGTATCCTTTATTTTCATTAGTTATCAAGTGTGTCCCTACACAGGTGAAAGGTGTCCCTCCTCAATTATAAGATTATAATTGCTTAGATGTAAGTTAACACAATAAAAAGGACTGGGGTTGGGGATGAGGTGGGAGGTGTAAGGGGAATCTAAAGGCATTCAACTACTGAAATTCTTCACACTTGAATACATAGTTCAATGCCAAGGGCTTTTGTAGTATATTTGGATCAAGAGCTGAGCTCCTTTACTAAATCCCTAAAGGTTTAATGCTCTATTTATATATTTAAAATTTTCAACTAAGCGTAGCGAGAGCCACAATTTCTTTGATAAGGCCAAGTGTCTTGTGTTTGAAGGCCATGTAATAGGTGTTTAATTTCTTGAAAAAAATGTATGAAGTTGTTCATTGATTTACAGAATTTAGGAAACAGAGTATTGTTAAAAAATAACATCAAGTAAGATCATTATCAGATAACGGCAAAAATATAATTAAATCTGGAAAACTGTGCCTGCTTTTATCATGTTAGTTCTTGCAAAAACACAAAAGAGTTGGACAAATAGTGTTAACTATGAGCCAATTTCTAGGAAATGGGATAGAATGATGTTGTTTTTATCTCTTACAATTATGAATATAAATGTAGGCTGCAGTTCATTAACACATCTGGAAATAAAAAAAGAGGCTCAAACACCTATGTAGCTTAATTAACTGCCATATTATTCCAATTAACAGCATTTATATAAAGTATTATTTTCCATATTGTTTTTAATGCAATAACATGTCAAATACAATTTCTAGAATTGGCCATTATTTTCAGAAGATCCAATTCAATTGACTCAATTTATCTAAAAGATCACACTGACCTGTTCTTTAGGATTATTATGAAATAGTATAATAAATTTAATATTATGTTACTGACAATGAAAATATATATTGGGAAACTTTAATCTATTACCTGATGTGGTGTGTGCATTTTACAAAACTTCCTTAGTACTCTAAATTTTAATTATTTTATTTTATTTTTAAGGATTTTTTAAAATTTATTTTTGAGAGGGAGAGAGAGAGAGAGAGAGAGAGAGAGAGAGAGAGAGGGGAGAACATGAGCAGGGGAGGAGCAGAGAGAGAGGGAGAGAGAGAATCCCAAGTAGGCTCTGTGGTGTCATCACAGAGGCTGTGTGGGGCTGGATCTCACGAAATGTGAGATGGTGACCTGAGTCGAAATCAAGAGTCGGAACCTTAACCCACTGAGCCACCCAGCCATCCCAGTAGCCTAAATTTTAAAAATCAGTTTACACACGGTGAGTAAGATTAAATTTTTTATTAAAGACTTAAAATTTTTAAAATTTTTTTTTAATGTTTTATTTATTTTTGAGACAGAGAGAGACAGCATGAGCAGGGGAGGGGCAGAGAGAGAGGGAGACACAGAATCCAAAGCAGGCTCTAGGCCCTGAGCTATCAGCAGAGCCTGATGCGGGGCTCGAACTCACAAACCACGAGATCATGACCTGAGCCAAAGTCAGACGCTTAACCACCTGAGCCACCCAAGCACCCCTAAGGACTTAAAAATCTTAAAAGAACTAAATTATTATTAATTTCTCAAAATAAGTACTGATTAATGTCTGGTATTTCTGGCATTTTTCTTGTACAGAGAAAAAAAAAACAGATTTTATTTTTTTATTTTATTTTATTTTAGAGAGCACAAGAAAGTGTCAGTGGGGAAGAGGGGCAGAGGGAGAGACAGAGAGACAGAGAGAGTGAGAGAGAGAGAGAGAGAGAGAGAGAGAGAGAGGGAATTTCAAGCAGGTCTCACACTCATCTTGAAGTGCAGCATGGGGCTTGATCCCCTGACCATCGGATGATGACCTGAGCTGAAATCAAGATCAGACACTCAACAGACTAAACCATCCAGGAGTCCCATCAGATAGATTTTTAAAATTATAGTGTTTAGACATGTTTTCTAAAAAAATTTAGGAAGAAACACAAATAATGTGTTAAAGTTACCTTAAAGGTTAATATGCCAATTAAAAATTGCATCCATAAATGATGTCTTAGTGCTGCTTGGTTTATTTAAGAGTGATGCAGGTGATTTTGAGAAGAGGCTCCAGAACTTTGTATCTACATTTCTGTAATTATAAAAATCCATTAAATTAAAATTTGAAAAGCTATTTATAATATTAGGCCTGATAATACTTTTCCAAGAAGCTTTTCTGCTATGTAAATTATTTTCTCTGTGAGATAAAAATCAGTAAAACCTCACAATTAATTTTTAAGTGTTACTTTTATATGTTCAAAAAAAGCTTAAAGAAGACACAAGACAACAAAATTTACCTGCAAGCCGTTCTTAATAATTGGAGGATTGATTTCATATATTAGGTTCATTTTCAGAAAGGATTCTCTTAACAAACTCTTTCAGGATTTTAAAAGAATGTTTTAACTTACACACAAATTTAAGCATCTGGGTACAATGCAAGTACATTTAACAGATTTGACAATTTTTTTTCAAATTGAGAGAAAGTGTATCTACATTTTCTTGTGTATACATATTTCCTTGCCCACAATATTTTTTATCCTAAAGGAATAATATGTTATTCCAGAAGATTAATATATGAATATAGTATCATGATTCAATTCATAACAATCTCAGAATAATTAAGGTTAATATTTTTAAATATTTAGAAAATTCATATATTTTTTAGAACTCTCATACATTTTAATGTTTATTTATTTTGCGAGAGAGTGGGGGAGGGGCATAGAGAGACAGAGAGGGAGAATCCCAAGCAAGCTCTGTGCTGTAAGCGCAGAGCCTGATGAAGGGCTGGATCTCACAAACCATGAGACATGACCTGAGCCAAGGTAAAGAGTTGGATGCTTAACCCACTGAGCCATGCAGGCACCTGTCGACGTTCATATTCTTGATAATAATTTTCCACTTTTTGTTGTAGGCATTCATTTCCTTGTACTGAGCTTTCTCTATTTTGACAAAAGTCCTAATTTTCTAGAGAGCAAAAGCAGAATATGTTTTTATTTTTGTTCCATTTTTAATCAAAATAGCTTATATATAGTAACTACCAAATGGTAAATTAGAAAAATAAAATTAAACTTTACTGTTTAGGTTAAATTCTTTTTATTTTTTAAAATTTAATTCCAGTATCATTAACATGCAGTGTTATATTGGTTTCAGGTGTACAATATATGATTCAGTAATTCTGTATTCTAAATCATAATTATACAAATCTGAAAAAAATTAAAACTTCTATTTGTGATATTTTTCTGCATCTGTTTCATTCCACTGCACTTTTTCAGCTGTGTTCCTAGTGTTAGCTGTTGTTTCTTGTGACAGAATCTATAGTCCTAAGTCTATAATATTGATTTGTTTTCTGCTCCTTAAAACATCTCAATTGTCATATTGTCTTCAGTCAAGACCTGCTTTGTATTTATATTCTTGTAATAAACTATTTATAATTATATTTTCTGTGCTATCTCAGAATGCTGACTAAATTATCTCTTCCATTTACAAAAAATATTTAAAGTGAAAAAGCCTGAAAAATATTATCAAGAAGTGTATTTAATATTAAGTAAAATTAAAAATATCTAAGTAGGGGTGCATGGGTGGCTTTTGATTTCGGATCAGGTCATGATCCCAGGGTCATGGGATCGAGCCCTATGTCAGGTTCTGTGCTGAGCATGGAGACTGCTTGGGATTCTCCTCTCCGTCCCTCTCTCTGACTTTCTCCCACTGTATCTCTTAAAACACTATACATATATATGTATGTATACATATATATGTATGTATACATCATACATATGTATATATATACATATACATGCATATGTATATATATATACATATACATACATATCCCATATATATATACAATTATGTGTATATATATATATATATATATGTATATCCCTGCTTCTAACCAAGATGGAAAAACATATGGAAATACATTCCAAGATGGAAATACATATACATACATATCCCATATATATATACAGATATATATATATACAGATATATATATATATATATATATATATATCCCTGCTTCTAACCAAGATGGAAAAACAAGGACTGGATTCATCTTTCCACATAACAACACAAAACCCAAACCCAAATCAAAACTAAAACCAAACAAACAAAAACCCCAAAACAAAAAAAGTCACCTATGAGGGTCAGAATCAACTTCTTCAAAATTTCTGTTAGCATCGTTATTTTGATTCCTTCCCATTAATCACAAATGTTCTTAATGGCATTCAGAATGGTGAGTCCTTTCCAGATGTTTTCAATTTACTTTGTCCACATCCACCAGAGGAATCACTACCTATGGCAACTATAGCCTCTGAAATGTATTTCTTAAATAATAAGTCTTGAAAGTCAAAGTTACTCTTTGATCCTGCAATAATATTTTGAAGGGATTTTTTTTCTGAGCAGTAGGGAAATAGTTTAAAATATTCAGTAAACCATGTTTCAAACAAATGTACTGTCTTACAAGCTCCGTTGTTCCATATTTGGAGCATAGGCAGTTAATTTGGCACAGTTTTTAAGATCCCTAGAACATTCTGATGGTAAATGAGCACTGGCTTCAACTTCAAGTCACCAGCTGCTTCAGCCCCTAACGAGAGGGTCAGCTATCTTATGAAGCCAGGCATTGACTTTGCCTTTCTAGCTATGAAAGTCCTAGATGAAATCTTCTTCTCATACAAGGCTATTTCATCTACATTGAAAATCTTATATTTAGTATAGCAAAACTAAATCATTAATTATCTTAGTTAGATCCTAGGGATAACTTGCTGCAGGATCTAAATCAGCACTTGCTACTTTATCTTGTGCTTATTATACAAAGGCTTGTTTTCTTTTTTTTTAAGTTTATTTATTTTGAGAGGGAGAGAGAGAGAGAGAGTGTGAGTGGGGTAGGGGCAAAGAAGAGAGAGACGGAGAATCCCAAGCAGGCTCTGCACTGTCAGCGCGGAGCTTGACGCAGGACTCAAATGCATGAACCTGTGAGATCATGACCTGATCTCAAACTTTCTTTTTCTATCAGCACTGGGCTGTTTTGCTTTTTTCACATTTAGGTGTTTATTGGAGTAGCACTTTTAATTTCCTTCTAGAACTTTTCCTTTGCATTCCCAACTTAGCTGTTAGGTAGAAGAGGCCTAGATTTCAGGTTAGCTTGGCTTTTGGCATACCTTTCTCACTAAGTTTAATCATTTCTAGCTTTTGATTTTAAAGTGAGAGATGTGCAACTCTTCCGTTTACTTAAAGGCTTGGAGGCCATTGCAGAGTTATTAATTGGCATAATGTCAATGTTGTGTTTCAGGAAATAAGGAGGCATGAGGAGAAGGAGAGACAGGGAAATGGCCAGTTGTAGAACAGTCAAAACACACACATTTATTGATTAAGTTTATGGCCTTATATGAGTGCAGTTCGTGATCCCCCCAAAACAATTAAAATAGTAACATCAAAGATCACAGATCACAAATCATTATAACAAATACAATAATAATAAAATGTTTGAAATATTGTGAGAATTACCAGACTGTGGCACAGAGATACAGTGAGCGAATGCTATTGGAAAAATGGCATCCAATACTCTTGCTCACCAAGAGTTCCACAAACCTTCAATTTGTAAAAACTGTGACATCTGTGATGTGCAATAAAATGAAGCACAATCAAATGAAATATACCTGTAATTTTACCTAGATGGATCTCTTCTCTGGACTCAACTAACAAATTATA
Source organism: Panthera uncia (assembly GCF_023721935.1). Lineage (NCBI taxonomy): Eukaryota > Metazoa > Chordata > Mammalia > Carnivora > Felidae > Panthera > Panthera uncia. The sequence goes on from NC_064813.1 coordinate 49,090,367, forward strand.
ATAACAAGACCCAAAATAAACAAATTGTTTTCAAGAACTGCTTTCCAGAGCAAAGCTCAAGAATATTTATAGGAATAGGGGAGCTTGGGGCACTCATTGGGTTGAGTACCTGACTTTGGCTACGGTCATGATCTCACAGTTCATGGGTTTAAGCCCTGCATCTGGTGTTGTGTTGTCAGTGGGGAGCTGCTTTGGATTCTCTCTCTTTGTCTGCCCCCCCACCCCAACTCTTGCGCTCTTTCTCTAAAAAATAAACATTAAAAATTTTAAAGAAGTATTTATAAGAATATAAACAAATAAGCCTAAAATGCAACAAAGGAAGATTCATAATGTTGTTCAGTCAAAAGTTCCAGGCAATGAAGAAGCAGGAAAACACAAACAATAATGAAGAGGACATTCAGACAAATAAAACTGACTCTCAATGAACACAGACATTAGAATTAGCAGATAAGAACATTAAAATATGTATTATAACTGCATTACATATTTCCTAAAATAAAATAGAGACATGCAGATATAAAAAAACACCCAAATGGAACTTACTGAGATGATGAATTTAATCTTTGACCTAAAAAATACAAAAGATAAGATTAAACACCTGCAAAAATGCACAAGCTAAAATTAGTGAAATTGAGACATAGATTGTGAGTATAGTAACTCTCGAAAATGAAAGAGAGAGAGAGAAAAATAATGTGAGAAAACAATGAACAGTGAGCTGTGGGACAGTTTCATCTGGTCATAAATATGTGTAATTAGAGTCTCAAAGGAAGAAAGGGTGAAGGGAGCATGTATTAGATTTCTATTGCTCTGTAACAATATTATCATGATAAAATTTAGAGGCTTAAAATAAAACACATTATCATCTTTTCAATTTTGGGGGGAGGAGAGGTATGGATTAGCTAGTTTCTCCAATCAAGGTGTTCACCAGAGCTAGTTTTTCACCTGACTCTCAACTTGGGGAGCATTTGTTTCCAAGCTTATATGGATGTTGGCACCATTCAGTTCCTTGCCAGTGTGAGAGTTTCAGTTTATTGTTGACTCTTGGTGGGAGGTGACATTCAATTATTTGCCAAGTAACCTGTACTATATGGCAGCTCACAACAACTTAATTTGTTTCCTCAAGTTCAGCAAGGAGGAGAGTCATTATAAAATATTACAATGTTCTGTGTTCAGAAACAAGTCACAGTCCCCACCTATACTCAGCGGGAAAGGATTACAGAAGAAGGTACATATCCTGAGAAAGTTGTCATGGGGGCTACCTTAGAAATTGCCTTAGACAATATTAATATATATATATTTGAAGAGTTAATGGCCAATTTCCAAACTCGATCAGGATTTAAATCCCACAGATCCAAGAAACTCAAGAAATACCAAACATTAGAAACCTCAAGAAAATGACGACTCACTTCATAATCAAATGGTGCAGAACCAATTTTAAAGGGAATATCTTAATTTTCATTAGTTATCAAAGAGTCCTTGCACAGATAAAGGCATCTCTACTCATATATAAAGCTTACTAACACTGTAAGTGCTTAGATGTAAGTTAATGAAGTAGGGACATCAGGAAGAAATCAGAATGCATCGGATACAGAGGAACAGCGCAAAAGGATGACAACAAACTTCTTGGAAACAAGGCAAGTGACAAGCCAGTGGAGGTGAGATCGCTAAAGTATTAAAAAAATCCTGCCAACTTAGAGTTGATTTTTTAGAAAAAATGTTTCCAAACAAAGGAAAATGTATTTGCAGATGTATGAAATCTTTAGGAATTTCACCAACAGACCTGAACTGAAGAAATGATGTAGGAAATCTTTCGGTCAGGAAGGAAGATGATGCCAGTTCGAAATATGGATCTACACAAAGGAATGAAGAAAAGTAGCAGGGGCACCAACATGGGTAATTCTATCTTTTATTATTCTTTAACAAAATCACAATTAATATATTGTGAAGTTTATGGTATATATAGAAAAATAGTATGCCAGCAGCATCACAAAGATCAAAAAGGAGAAATGGAAGAATATACTTGTGAGGTCTTGTGTTATCAGTGAAATGGTATAATATAATTTGAAGGTAGTTGATAAGAATGTATACTATGAATCTTAAAGCAACCACTAAAATCACAAATAGAGCTGATAGAAGAAAAAATGACATATAGAATTATTTTAAAATTAGTCCAAAAGAAGTCAGGAAAATAAGGAAAAGGTTAAAAAGAACAGATGGGAAAAATAGAAGACAAATATCAAGTAGACAGACTTTAACTCTATCAATAATTGCATAAAACATAATAACCTCAACTCTCCTATTAAAAGGCACAGATCATCACATCAGATTTAAAAAAGGAATAACCAACTTCATGTTACCTACAAGAAAATCACTTGAAATTTTAAAATAAGTTAAAAGTAAAATGATGTGAACACTGGCGTGACTATTTTAATATAAGAAAAATGTGTTTCAGAAAAGAGCATTACCAGGGAAAAGGTAGTTTCATAATGATAAATTAGTCAGTAATCCAGAGGAATTTATAATTGTAAACATTTATGAACCTAGTAGCATAGCTTCAAAATACATGAAACAAAAATTTATAGGAGAGAAGAAAGTAATGAAGAAATCCATAATTACAGTCAGAGATTTTAACAGCCTTCTCTCAATCCTTGACAGAACAGGGTCTGTAGAAGATTTAAACAATATTATCTATCAAGCCTTGCAAAGTATATATTAATACTAGGCAGTCATCTAGAAAATCCTTAAATATTTAAAAACAAGTAACAAATTTTATATATAACCCATGACTCAGGGAAGAAATCAAAAAGGGTATGAGGGGCTCCTGGGTGGCTCAGGAGGTTAAGTGTTTGACTTTTGATTTTGGTTCAGGTCATTGTCTCTCAGTTCCTGGGATCAAGCCCTGCATGGGCCTCCGTGCTATCAACGGAGCCCGCTTGGGATTTTTCTGTCTCCTTCTCTCTGTCCCTGGCCCCTCTCAAAATAAATATATAAACTTTAAAAAAAATAGGTAAAAAATTGGTATTAGGAATTATTTTGAACTTAATAAAATGATGAAAATACAACGTATCAAAATCAATCAAATATCGGTAAAGCAGTACTTAGGGGGATATTTGCCAGAAACAATATTTTTATTAGGAACAAAGTGATAAAATAATGACCAAAGATTCCTCCTTCAGAAACTAAAGATAAAGATGAGCAATGAAACCTAAAGTAATCAAAAGAGTGGAAAAAACAATCAAAATAGAAATCATTAAAATAGAAAACAGAAAAACAATAGAGAATAAAATGAAACCAAAAGCTGTTTTTTAAGTGTATTAATAAAACTAATTAACATTTAGCCAGAATTATCAAGAAACAGAATACTGAATATACAAATTACCAATATCAGGAATGAAAGAGATAACCACATATCACTATAAATGACACAGACATAAATTTAACAAGGATATATCACGAACAGCTTTGTAATTATAAATTTGAAAACTAGTGAAAATATTCCTTGGAAGACACCAATTTGTAAAGCTCACTTGAAAATAAACAATCCGCATGGTCCTAAACTTATTAAGGCCAAGTGTTTTCACTATCGAATTCTAGCAAACATTTTAAGAAGAAATAATAACAATATACACATCCTTTTCCAGAATATTCAAGAGGGTTAAAAAATGACCAAACAATTCTTTAAATTCAACATTACTCTGATATCAAAACCAGACAAAGATATTATAAGGAAATAAAACTACCAATATCTCTTATTGATGTAGAGGTAAGTATTTTTAAAATGTAAGCAGTTTGAACACAACAACATATCAAAGGTATTCCACATCATGACTACTTTGAATTTATCCTAGAAGTTCAAGATGCATAACATTAAAAAATCAACCAATGTAATTTATCATATCAACAAGGTAAATATAGGGATGATAGATGATAGATAGATAGATGACAGATGATAGATAAATAGATAGATAGATAGATAGATAGATAGATAGACAGACATATGATAGGTAGAATCTTCTCAAGAAATGCAGAAAAATCTTTAGAAAATATCTGACATAAGATTCTGATTAAAAAAAAAAACTCTTAGAAAACTGGAAAGAGAAAGGAATTTCCTCAACTTAATAAAAAGCATATTTGAAAAACCTTTATGTAGCTCAGATGATACTGAATGGTGAAAAAGTAAATGCTTTCTCCTTAAGTTTGGGAACAAGACAAGGATTTCTGCTATCACTACTTTTATTGTAGTAGAATAATACTAATATTCTGCTAGTAATATACCAAAATGACAGTAATAAATATTGTATTATGGGTTCCAGCCGATACAATCAAGCAATAAAAAGAAATCAAGCATTCAGATTTCCAAAAAAATTAAACTTTCTTTATTCACAGAAGAAGACATGAGTACCTGTAGAAAGTCTAATGAAATCTTTTTGAAAGGTACAAGAAATAAAAAGGGAGTTTACCAGTTATAGGATACATGATTAATTTATTAAACCGAGTGTATTTCTACTTACTGGCAATAGACAATCAGTAGTTGAAATTAAAATTTATAAAAGATTTGACTCCTGTATACTGAAAACCAAAAAAAAATACTTAAAACCTAATTATTGCTTATTTTAATATTTTCATTATTCTACTTTAAATACACACACATGCACACAATACATGTGTGTATACTCATATGCATATATCCATCACTCAAACTGTCCTTTCTCTTTGTCTGTCTGTCATTCTTGATCTTACTATTGTCTTCTGACTTCCATTTTTTCCTGGTGAGAAGTTAGCTATCATAATTGTAAATTTTATCTTGAATTCAATGCTTCACCTGGTCTGGCAGATTTTAAAGTTTACATTTTCTTTTGGACTTTCAGAAGATTGACTATAATATGCTTTGGTGTGTTTTTTCCTATTTATACTTCTGGGAATTCTCCTCTGGGACTCTGATGCTAGACTGTTTGATATTGTCCTTACAATCTTGTACTGTTTCATGTTATTATTCCTCTCTCTCTTTGCTTTTCAGTTTGATTAAATTCTAATGACTTGTCTTGAGTTTATTCATGTTTTTTCTTATTTGCTCAGCCTAATGTAAAGCCAACCAATTTATATTTATATTAATTTATATTTGTGTATTTTTTTAGTTTTTCTTTTCTGAAATCCCCTATTTGTTTTTGTATACTGGGTCTAACTTTTCCACTAGTTATTTTAGCAGAGTCATTATCATAGTCCTTGAAATCTGGTGATTTCAACCTCTCATTCATATCTGAGTCATCTTCCATTGACTATTTCCTATCTCTCCCATTGGATTTACATTTCTTGCCTTTTCATACACATATTATTGTTATTTACCATTGTGTGTAAAAAAAAACAGAACAATACAGAAGACATCAAAGTAAATGTTATTTCCTATGAAAATAAGTATACCCTTTCTTCCATTATGTGTGGCTGAGTCAAACTAATTTAGAATTGGGGTAGACCTGTGCTTTCTTGAAAATTTAACTCAATCTACTGACATCTGGCTTAAAATAGTCTGAAGGCAGTATCAATTCTTTACATTTAGAAGGGTTTAGGATCTGACCAAGATTGAGATTCAGATTACCACATTCTTTTTTTTTTTTTTCAACATTTTTTATTTATTTTTGGGACAGAGAGAGACAGAGCATGAACGGGGGAGGGGCAGAGAGAGAGGGAGACACAGAATCGGAAACAGGCTCCAGGCTCCGAGCCATCAGCCCAGAGCCTGACGCGGGGCTCGAACTCACGGACCGCGAGATCGTGACCTGGCTGAAGTCGGACGCTCAACCGACTGCGCCACCCAGGCGCCCCACCACATTCTTTTCAACCTAACTATCAGCTTTCTGAATCATGGGAAATCTCTTTTTGCTTTAAGATTTAACTACCAATCTCTTGGATCCTGCAGAATTATTTTTGCTTTCTAGTCTTGTCTTGTCTTTCTGTATACTGGAAGATTATTTTCCTTCTTATTGTTTTGTCCCTAGCCTTTAAAAGTTCAATGTCTGAGGGTACCTGGGTGGCTCAGTTGGTTAAGCATCTTGACTTTGGCTTAGGTCATGATCTCGCAGTGAGTTTGAGCTCTGCATCAGGCTCTGTGCTAACAGTTCAGAGCCTGGAGCCTGCTTCAGATTCTGTGTCTTCCTCTCTCTCTCTCTCTGCCTCTCCCATGCTCATGCTCTGTCTCTCTCTGTCTCTCAATAGTAAATAAACATTAAAAAATTTTTTTTTAAGTTCAATGTCTGGTACTTGGTTAAAGGCTGGAATGCCTCATAGGCATCTTTACCAGATCTTTACATTTTGTGCCCGATACTTGGTGAAAGTCAAAAGAACCTTGGAGGGTTTCTCTCAGTTCTGTTACTATGCTCAAACTTTGGGTTGCCACAGCTTATCCTTGGGGAAAGCCTGTATGCTTCAGACAGTATTTCTCTCAGCTCTGCTACTTTGCATCAGGCCACCTATGCACTACTCAGTGAAGTCTCATGGCCAGGTTCGGGGGACACTCACTTTGGGGCTTTCTGGTATTTTAATTTATCATTTCACAAACACAGCCATTAAACTTTTTTTTCCAGTCTCTCTTTGTCTTATCAATTACAGATTTATCCTCTTCCCTCTCTGTTTTATCTGCTGATGAGAGCAGCCTTCTGTCCCTTTCTTCCCTGAAAGAGCTAATCATTTCCTAGATTTCAGTTCATTTACAGCATCCACTGCTCTCTTATAGTTAAACAAAAACTTTTAATTTGAGTTTATCTGATTTACTTTCACTGTTAGGGTAAGAATGATGGTCTCTTTTGATTTCCTACATCCTAAATAGAATTGAAAGTCCTTCCTTGTAGCATCTGCTGTTTTATTCCTATTTCCCTCTCTCCATGATAAGTATATATATTTGTTCAAAATGCTATACTGTATTTCTTTAGCCTCTTTTCTCATGTAAGGCCATAGAGACTTCCTGGAGATACTAAGACACTTCAAATTTCTATTATATACTGTGTTACCTTTCTAGCATTACTTCCTGGTGAAGTGCATGGGCTCCAGTGTTATACCTTTTTTCCTCATTAGAAACTTTAGAACCAATTAAGAAGTACTTGTAGAAATCACTAAGCTTGAAGTTAAATTATAAGCCTTATATATTTCAGGTCATCATGTAAAAGAAGCAGTCACAATAGGCTTCCAAACAATTCTTCTCCAATTAAACTTAAATAACTAACACTCCCCCTCAAGGCAGCACCTGCCCCCAACAGCACAACCTGTAAAAAAACAGACAGAATTATAGCTTCTCTAATGGATCTACCTGAGTGATATTTCAGAAAGAGCAGAGTTGAGAATGCACAGTCCCATCCTTAGATAGCACTAATCAAATGTTCTTTTCTCTCTGACGGAAGATATTGAATGTGGGAGGGAGATGGGCTATGAGAGGGCATCAGGTAACCCTAACAAAACCTTGTCAAGGAAATATTAGGCGAAGTAAAATATGCTTTCTCCTCCAAAAACTTCTAGGACATCTTCCTTAGATTGAATATAACCAGTGCCTCAAAGTTCTCAAAGTAATCCTCCGTATATAACATGACCACTTTCCTTATTATTATATTGTCATCTAAATAAATCTATTTTATTACCTAGTGCATTATCTCCTCCATGAAAAGCAATTAGATGACATTTTAAAAAATATAATAAATGTTGATCATAATCACCCTACCATCAACCAGGAAAACAAGGCTGCTTTGATTTTGCTTTGTTTTGTTTTGTTTTGTTTCAATATAGCTATCAATATCAGATCACTAAATTTATGCAAATATTTGTTTGTCATTTAACCTTTTTTTAGAGATTGGAAGCAAAACTCAATAGTGTTGTGTCAGGGGTCATGTCTTTCTAGTAGAACTCAGAACTGGTTTATTAGAAACAATGATCTGGAACAAAGACTCTCACAAGCAATACTTTAAATCAATAAACTCTTGAACTCTATTTCTTCCCACGTATAAATTCAACTTACAGTTTCCAAAGGACTATAGAAGGAGCAAATGTCAAGTAATACCACCAGGAAAGGATTCTTCCATTTCACTGAACCCATTATGGCTTCCCACCATTCTTGCATAGCCTGGTCATTCTGGAAGCTATCGGCAGAAAAACTAAAGACATCTAAAAACCACCTGGAGGATGCATTTGTTTGAGCTCCTTTCACTCCTTATCCCTTGTGTTAACTGCATTCTGTGTGTGTGTGTGTGTGTGTGTGTGTGTGTGTGTGTGTGTTTGGCAGTATTTATTAAGTGAGTTCTGAAATGTTAACTAATACTCTCCCAGGTTTTCGTTTCCCTGCAACCAATCAAAGTGATCTGATCTACAAAATTCAAACTGCCCTAGAATATTGAAATGAACATCAATGTGCACATATGAATATTCCTCCAAAAATTAAAATACATTTTAAAAATAAGTATAAAAAATAAGTATAAAAGAATAAAAAACCTTTGCAATATTTAGTTCAAATATTTTGTGGGTTGCACAAAGAGAACTTTGATTTTATTTCTTATGTATTTTTATTTTTAAAGCAGGATGTGAGTGATTTTAGAAATACCGTAACATTCAACAAATGGAGGCTATAACTCTTCCTTGAGTGTCTCCCCAATTTAGTGCATTACACTAAAAAGATCTAGCTATGTTAAAGTACTAGGTGGTGTGGTCTTATGTAATGTAATGCTCATTTTAAAAACCTTATTGAGATATAATTTATATAGCATATAATATACACATTTAAATAATCCAATTCAGTGTTTTTAGTATTTTTACATATATGCACAATCATCACCACAGGGAAATTTAAAAATTTTTCATCACCTTACAAAAAAAACCCCAAGACCATTTAGCTACAATCCCCTTCTGCCCTACCCACCTGTACCCAGTTCTGTCTAGTAAACACTATTCTATTTTCTGTCTTTATAGACATCCCTATTTGGGGTCCTCATATGAATAGTATCATTTAATTTGTGGGCTTTTGTGACTGCTTTCTTTCACATGTCATAATGTTTTTTGAAGTTCATCAAAATGGTTGCAAGAATCAGCACTTTTCCATTTTTATGGATGAAGAATATTCCATTGTATGGATATAACACATGGTTTATTCACTGATCTGTTGATGAGTATTTGAGTTGTTTGGGTCTTTATGGATAATACTGCTATCAACATTTGTGTGTAGGTCTTTGTGTAGACATATGTTTTCATTTCTTTTGGATATATACCTAGAAGTATAATTGTTGGGCCATGAAATGACTCAGTTAATTTAGGAACTTTCATACTGTTTCCAAAACTGCTTCACAATTTTACACTCCCACCAAAACATCTGAGGACTCTGATTTCTCTATGAACCTTGCCACAAATTGTTATAATCTGATTTTTTGATTCCAGACATGCTAGTGGGTATGAAATAGTATCTCATTGTGGTTTTGCTTTGCACTTCTCTTATGACATCACTGAGCATTTTTCATATGTCTGTTGGTCACTTGTATATTTTCCTTATAGAAATGTCTTTTTAGATCCTTTGCTCATTTCTTAATTGGGATTTTGTCTCTTTTTTTATCATTGAGTTTTAAGAGTTCTCTGTGTATTCTAGATAGAATTCCCTTATTAGATATGTAATTTGCAAATGTTTTCTCCCTTTCTGTGGGTGGCATTTTCACTTTTCTGATGTAGAACAAAAGTTTTTAATTTTGATGACACCCGATTTATCTATTTTGTTTTCTCTTTTTGCTTGAGCTTTTGATAATATATCTAAAAATCCTTTGCAAAATCCAAGGTCTTAACATTCACTCCTGTTTGCAGCCCCTGGGTGGCTCAGTCAGTTAAGCATAAGCATTCGGCTCAGGTCACGATCCCAAGATTCATGAGATCAAGTCTCTCATCAGGCTCTGCACAGACAGCGTGGAGTCTGCTTGGGATTCTTCCTCTCTCCCTCTCTGTCTCTGCCTCACCCCCACTCCTTCTCTCTCCCTCTCTCAAAATAAATAACATTAAAAAAATTTACTCCTGTTTTCTGAGGTCAGAGTCCAAAACTTCTTTATTTTTTGCATGTGGTTTTCCAGTGGTTCCAGCATCATTGTTTGACAATACTACTCTTCCCCACTGAATCTTTTCGGCATCCATGTCAAAAATTAGTTGACTATACATGTGTGAATTTATTCAAGGACTCTCAATTCCATTTCATTAATCTTAATGTTTGCCCTTGTGTCAATACCACAATGTGCTGATTACTATTGCTTTGTGGTAATTTTTGATATAAGGAAGCATGAGTGCCCCTACTTAGTTCTTCTTTGGAGTTGATTTCTTCTTTTGGGTCCTTTATAATTCCATATGAATATTAAATTAGGATTATCAATTTCTACAAAACAGAAATGTGGGATCCTGATAGGGATTTCTTTGACTCTGTAGATCAGTGTGGGGACTATTACCATGTTACCAATGTTAAGTCTTCCAGTCTATGTATATGTACATGGGTATGATTTTTCGTTTCTTTGGACCTTTAACATATTTCAACATTTTGTAATTTTCAGCATACAATTTTTGAATGTCTGTTATATCTATTCTTAAGATTTTTTTTCTGATTCTACCATGAATGGAATTTTTTTCTAATTTCATTTTGGGATTGTTCATAGCAGGTGAATTAGTCTGGGTTCTCCAGAGAAGCAGAACCAATAAGAGATTTTAGAGAGAGAGGTGGGGGGAGGATGGGGGAGAGAAATAGGTTTATTATAAGGAATCGGTGCAGTATGGAGACTGTCTTACTATTTGATCTCTGGTGCTTTGGTTCTGTCAGCATGAAAAGTGTTTGTGTCTCTGCTCTTGGCACCAATGTATTAAAGAAGTAGAGATCGGTGTCCAAAGTGAAAGCAGAAGACAATTTTATTAAACAGCAGTACGCTCTAAAGGTGGGAGAGGGCGGACTCAGAGGTGGCAACTGCTCTGAGGCTACAAGGATCTTTCCTTTTAGGTGGGCAGGGTCTTGCTTCATGGAGAGGGTGGTTTCTAATGCGGGCTGCTTCTAGTCATCTGGGGGACTCATCCCACAAATTGCGAGGGGAAGCTTTTGACAGTACAAGGTTTGTGCTGGAACCATCATGGCAGCCTTTCCCCATGGGGGTGGGGGGGCTATAACCACAATGTTAATTTATGTTAATGAATGTATAACTAGTTATCCATCAAGATGAGAACATGTTCTCTCTGGACTATGCACGTGTCTCCTTAGGGAGAGTCCCTGTAGGCTATGACATCCTTCAGTGAGGATGCTGGCCCATTTTGTTGCCACAGGGGCATTCCTCTGGTTTTCCTTCCACTGCTCATATGTAGCTGCTATGTAACACTTCCAGTAAAAACCCAAAGGCCTGAGAACCAGGGAGCCAGTGACATAAGCCCCAGTCTGAGTGCAAAGGAAGCAAGGAAGTTGATGATGTAAGTTCTAGTCTGAGTGCAGGGTAAGATGTATATCCCATCTCAGCAGTCAAGCAGAGAGCAAATTCTTCCTTTCTCTGCTTCCTTCCTTCCTTCCGTTCATTTGTTTGTTCGTTTTTTCATTCATTTGTTCGTTGGTTCACTTTTTGTTTTCCTAGTCAAGCCCATAATGGATTGAGTGATGCACACCTACGTTCGGCAGAGTAATCTTTTCTACCCAGTCTACTCACTCAGATGCTAATCTTATCTGGAAACACCCTCACAGATAAACCCAGAAATAAGGTTCAGGCAAATTATCTATGTACCCCACATATCAGTGATAAAATTAACCATTGCAGCAAATGTGGAGTTTTTAATTGATTTTGTATCCTGAAACTTGGCTGAATTTGTTTATTAGTTCACTTGTTAGTGGATTTTATGATTTTTTTATGCATAAGATCATGTCATCTGCAAATAGAGATACTTTTACTCTTCTTACCCAATTGATATGATTTTTATTTCTTTTTCTTGCCTAGTCACCCTAAGACCTCTCTTATAATGATGGATAGAGGTCGTGAGAGAAACATCTTTATGTTGTTCTTGATTTTCGTAGATGTTCTTGATATATGAAAAAAGTTCCTTTCAATTCCATTTCATAAGTGTTTTTATAATGAAAATGTGTTGTGTTAAGTGCTTTTCCGGTGTTTATTGAGATAAGCATGTTTTTATTTTTTTATTCTACTGATACTATACATTAAGTTAAATGATTTTTCATGTATTAAATTAACCTTGCATTGTTAGAATAGATTCCACTTGTCATGATGTGCATTTCTTTCTAATCCTGGGTTTGATTTGCTAGTATTTCGTTGAGGATCCTTACACCCATATTTATCAGAGATATGAGTCTATAGTTTTCTCGTGATATCTTTGGTTTTGGTATCAGGCTAATACTGGCCTTATAAATGGAGTTGAAAAGTGTTCCTTTCTCTTCTACTATTGTGGAAGAGTTTTTGAAAAATTGGTATTTAGTCTTTAAATTTTTGGTAGAATTCAGTGGTGGAGTCATCTGGGCCTGGGTTTTTCTTGTGGGTAGTTTTTTATTACTACTTTATTTTGTGCACTTGTAGGTTTATTCAGATTGTCTGTTTCTTCTTGATCAGCTTTGGTAGTTTGTGTTTTTCTAAGAATATTTCTATTTCCTCTAAATTATCTATATTGATGCACATTTGTTCATAGCGATCCTTTATAATCCTTTTTATTTCTATAAAGTTAATAATAATTTTCTCTTTTTTATTTTTGATTCCAGATTCTTCTCTCTTTTTATCTTTGTCAATCCAACTAAATGTTTGTCAATTTTGTTGTTTTTTTCAAAGAACCAGCTTTTGATTTCCTTGATATTCTTGTTTTTTAAAAAAATTCTCTATTTCATTAATCTTCACTCAAATATTTATTATTTCTTTCCTTCTGCCTCATTTAGGTTTAGTTATTTATTTTTCAGTGTTCTCTTTCTTATTTAAGCATTTACAACTATAGATTTCTCCTTGTCTTTTGTTTTCAGCCTTTTTATTATGATGTGTCAACTTGTGGATCTCTGTGTCTATTAGAGTTTGTTGATCTTCCTGGATCTGTAGGTTGTTTTCAATAAACTTGAGACGTTATTGTCATTACTTCTATGGACTTTTTTTTTTTCCTGCTTTTTTCTCTCCTCTCTTTCTGGTATTCCCAGAATGTAAACCTTGATACACTTAAAGTGTCCCACATTTCTCTGAGGCTTTTTTTTTATTCTCTTTTTCTTAGCTTGCATAATTTTTCTTGACTTATCTTCAGGTTTGCTATTTCTTACTTTTGCCAATTTAAATCTATAATTGAGCCCCTCCAGTATTTTTTTTCTTATTTTAGTTATTGTATTTTTTAACTTCAGAATTTCCAATTGGTTGTGTTATAATTTCCATTTTTTTAATGTTTATTTATTTTTGAGAAAGAAAGAGACAGAGCACGAGCAGGGAGGGGTAGAGAGAGATGGAGACACAGAATTCAAAGCAGGGTCTAGGCTCTGAGCTGTCAACACAGAGCCCGACGGAGGGCTCAGACTCATGAGCTGTGAGATTATGACCTGAGTCGAAGTTGGACACTTAACCGACTGAGCCACCCAGGTGCCCCAATATTATTTCCATTTTTAAAATTCATATTGTCTGTTTGATGTGACGTTGCCTTTCTATTACTTCTTTTGTCATTCTTTCTTTTAGTTCTGTAAGATTTATAATGGCTATTTTAAAGTCTTTTTCTGTCAAATCTGACATCTGGTTTCTCTCACAAGTAATTTGTATTCTTGCTTCTTTTCCAGGATATGGGTCATACTTTGTTGTTTCTATGAATGCCTCAAAATTTTTTGTTGGCAAGTAGGCATTTTAAATAATATATGTGGCAACTCTAGGTACTGTTCCTCCATAATCTAAACATCTTTAACATTTACAAATTTTGCAATTAATAACCAATATGAAATTATTCAATAATTATTATAAGAACTAGCGAAAAATTCTAATAGCTTAGGAATAAGTTATAAAAGGAAATATTTTAAGTCCTTTATTTTATAACATATAAAAACAGACTCTTTCAAGATCTTCTCTTTCCCTCTGATGATCAAACCTCAACATTTGATACTGTTCTGACTTCCAGTAGTATAAAAGTGACAGAATTTAAGACATGGATTGGGAAAGAAATAGATTCCTGCAAAAATTCTAGATAATTAAAAAAATATAGTCTCTTACTGTATGCTGCTGCTTTTTAAATCTATTTATATTTATACAATTCCTATGAAAGAGATATGCTAAAAGTCAGGTACAAAACATATAGTCTAGATATATGGGCCACCACAGAGGAGGGGACTTGGATAGCATTCATCACCTTAATAACTTTCCAACAACATTAGTAAGGCAACCTTTAGGAAAGTAAGAAAGAAGAAAGGAAAGATAGAACAACAACAAAAAAAGTATCAATGCCTTTATAAAATATGCCCATTGTGAATGCAGAAGATGTCTTTTGTTAGCCATTAGAAAAAAAATGGCAGTTTATACTATGTATATGTTAATTGAATGTTAATTGAAATTTCAGTTTTATTCATAATATGTAGAAAAAGCAGAAAATGGGTAGGATGTTTTCTAAATTATAACACAACTGTAATTTAACAGAATTGCACACCCTGTTTCTTACAGTTACAGAGGAGTAAATGCCAAGCATCAGGGTAGAAATAATGATGAAGTCCAAATGGGAGGGTGAAGTCAGTGAGATTATAATGTGTGGAAGAATGGAACTAACCAACCATCAGAAGTTTTTTTTTTTTTTTATTTTGACAACCCTCAATTTAAGACAAAAATGGGGGTGCCTGGGTGGCTCAGTCAGTTAAGCTTCTGACTTCAGCTTCGTGATCTCACAGTTTGTGAGTTCAAGTCCCGTGTCAGGCTCTGTGCTGACAGCTCAGAGCCTGGAGCCTGATTCAGATCCTGTGTCTCCCTCTCTCTCTGCCCCTCCCCTGCTCATTCTGTCTCTCTCTCTCTCTCTCTCTCTCTCTCTCTCTCTCTCTCTCTCTTTCAAAAATAAATAAACATAAAAATATTTTTAAAAAGACTAAAATGTATGGAGTTGCAGATCTCTTCAGGAACCTATTAGCCTTGAAAAGTATGCAAGAAACTTGATCCGGAATTATTTTTGTTGGTTTGTCAGTTTCTTTCTCTCATGACCCACCAAGATTTCTGTTAGTAAATACTTAGGGTTAAAGAACCAAATTCACTGCTCATATTTTTCTTTCTTACTGGAGTTTTCTCCCATACTATCTTAAAATGTTTCCATTTAACTCATGTTCCAAAGGTCTCCTTACTCAATATCTTTCACATAATCATTTAAAGCATGTATGCATCCATTCATTAATCAACTCACTCCTTAATTTGAATACTTAACATGTAAATTCTAGAATCACGATACCTGAGTACAGATCTCAGCTGATCATTAGTCATGACACCTGGACAAATTAAAACACTCAACTTCTCCCCTACTTAGGTTCACCATCGCTAGAATAGGGATTATGCAGAATAGTGATGATTGAATGAGTTAAACTGAAAAGCTTTTCAAACAATGCCTAGCATGTGAAAATGCCAAAAAGTGTTATCTATAAGTATTTAACATATAGTTATTGAGCCCTTATTATATTCCCAGAGTAGCTTGTTTATCTTCTGATCTCTCCACCCAGAGCTCAGTACAAGATAGGAGCTCAATAAATGCTAATTGGAATTAAATGAACCCAACTCAGCATGAGCAGAATTGATGATGTTGTAGCAATCAGAAACTGCAGTAACCCCAGAGTTTCACGTAGCTAAAATTAGGTGAGTGGTGGCAACTATAGCACGGATGCTGAGACAGCTCTGAAAAGTTTCACAGGAATCCCCAGTAGTCCTTTATCTTTCAAATCCTCATATTTCTCCTGCCTCTCAGTAGCAGAGTAATAGCTTTTCTAATAAGCAGAAAGAAAACTCAAAACCCTCTTTTGGAAGTGCTTATTTTTAATAAGAGCACACAACTGCCCTTTTATAATAATTCTATGTATTCCTCTTCCTGCTCTCCAAATCGTCACGATCACAGCACAGCTCAGCTAGGAAATCTCATCAGTGTAACTAACTGTAAAACTCTTTGGCAGAAACTCCTCATCTTTGAACTGCCTGCCGCCCTAAGCTTGGAGCACATGCAGGATTGTACACGGTGACACTTGACAAATATTTATTGAGTGTATTTTGTTGAATTTGTGAAATCCCAGCTGCCAGGAATAAAGGTGCTCAGAAAGGAAAAACTGTCTTCTTAAACTGTGTACAGATTGACTATCTGTTGAATCTGTTTCACAGTAAGTCTGACAACCCTTCTTTAGGGAGAGAGTTGTGTTTTTTCATTTATTGGGTGAATAAGAATCCAATTCTTTGTGTTAATTATCTTTTTATTAATCATTCATGTCTGAATGCAAGACACACGGGATTATTTTTCCCACTTTTGAGAATAGCTCTGGAAAGTAAAATAAGGAACTGTTAGTTTTTTGGAAAGTATGAGCATGGTTCATGAGCTCTTCAGTGTTGGGTTTTTTTTTTTTGTTTTGTTTTGTTTTTAATTAAGAGTTTGTGTTTTTAGAGGAGTTTTAGGTTTACAATAAAATTAAGGGGAAGATCAGAGATTTCTCATATACTGCCTGCAATCACACATGCCTAGCCTCTTCCATTAGTAACATCCCCCACCAGAGTGGTACTTCTGATACAGTGGATGAATGGACATTGACACATCATAATGACCAAAGCCCATAGTTTACATTATAGGTTGCTCTTGGTGTTATACATCCTATGGGTTTGGATAAATGTATAATGCTATGGGGGCACCTGGGGTGGCTCAGCCAGCTAAGCGTCCAACTTGGGCTCAGGTCATGATCTCCTTGTTCGTGGGCTCAAGCTCCACGTCGGGCTCTGTGCTGACAGCTCAGAGCCTGGAGCCTGCTTCAGATTCTGTGTCTCACTCTCTCTCTGCCCCTCCCTGACTCATGCTCTGTCTCTCCCTGTCTCTCTCTCTCAAATATAAATGAACACAAAAATATTTAAAAATGTATAATGATATATATATATATCCATTATTATGGTATCATACAGAATATTTTCATTGCCCTAAAAATTATGTGTGCTTTGTCTATTCATTCCTTCTCTCCTGCTCCCCACAGACACCAGCAACCACTGATCTTTTCAATCTTCATAATTTTTAAAAAGATATCGTTAAATATCATATCGATTTAAATGACAGAAAAAAATAATTTTGCATCCTACCTCTCCCTTATTGTTCTGAAATTGATTTATCTACCTGTCAACAGATGATAACCAGCCCTTGTGAGACATTGTGTGTTTTTCTCAATTTCTTCTATTGCATTTCTAGAGGTGGGATTAAAAACTTTAGCAAAAAATATCTTTTCTTTTCCCTTTCTCTACATATTTGTACATATCAGCATGTCACATAATGTCTAAAATGGCCAGGAGAGCAGAGCAGTGACAAGTTCTGATTCTGGAGTCACATGCCTGTAGGCTGGGGTCCCCATTTACTGATTGTGTGATTTTGCTCCAGTTAGTTATCTGCTCTATCATTTTAATCATCTGTAAAAAGGAGATAATAATAGAACTTATGTTATATGGCTGTCATGAAAAAAGTTATTATATTTAAAGGTGCTTAGAACATTGCCCGCATATGTTAAGTACTATATAAATGTTAACTTTATTAATTATGCTTATGAAACAGATCAACAAAGGGCTCAGAAACAAGCTCTCATACAGAAAGAAAAAATAATTTGAAAAGAGGAAAAATAAGCCAGAATCTCTTTACCCTTTACCAAAAAGTTGGTTATTTTTTATTATTTCAAAAAAAAATTTTTTTTTTAGAGAAAGAAAGTAAGAGTAAGGGAGAAACGCAGAGGGAGAGAGGGGAGAGAGAGAGAATCTTAAGCAGGCTCCACTGAACTTGAAGCCTGACACGGGGCTTGTTCTCAAGAACATGAGATCATGACCTGAGCTGAAATCAAGATTCCTCTGCTCAACTAACTGCTCCACCCAGGTGCCCCAAAATGAAGTTTGTTATTAAAGAAAGGACCAAATCAAAGGGTAGAAAAGGGCAGATTACTTATTAGAACTAACCTGCAGTATAATAAGCCATTTATTGGAATTTATGAAAACTCATTGAACCTGAGATGGAGGCTATGCCCTGGTGAATTTATGTGTTTCCCATAATGACTGGAAGACTGTTGGGGAAAGAGGTTTTAGAACACAGCAAAATTCTCCTTTTCAAATTACAGGGAATAAAAATAATTCAGGAATCCCAAACTTAAAAATCTTTATTTTTATGAGTGGTCAGATTCAGTTTTGCCCATATTGTTACCATTAATTAGGGATAATGGGATTATTGGGTCTAAATGTCCTTGACTTGCCCTTTATCTTTTTACCAAAAGACTTGTTTTTCATGACTAAAGAGACAGGAGAAAGCTTGATTCTCCTCTCTTAAATAATAGCAATTTTTGACTGGCTGAGAAAACAAGCAAAATTTTAAGAAAGTTTATCTGCAAAATAAACATTTTGCTGACAAATATTTGCCTACATCTACAAATAGTTTTGTAGAAAAGTGTATGGCATGAAGTATGGTATGAGGACCTAAATGACCTATATACCAGTTACTCTCAGTTTAATTCAATATAGGAAGGACTTTGTTAATAAACAATTGTGCCTTTGAAATAAGCTTTTATTAATAGAACTATCAGGCTATAAGAAATGTCAAAAAAATCTGTTTTGTGTATTTCATGTTTTACCAAATGCCAAGCTTTGTTGACAACTCCTAAAGATGCACTCCCATTCTCCTCCTCCAATCCATTTCTTTCTTATGTTTTCAATAACCTAAAATACTTTCTTCTGTTTATCACATTTTCATCAAATTCTAAATGGTTACAGATAAGCTGTCTGTATGCCATTCTCTCCATTTATTCTCTCTACCTATCGATGAATGGGTTCTGCAGATGTCTCTGGTTCCCATTCCTTCTTTTCCATTCCTGAGAGGAGCCTAAATCAGGCACTTCCCATTGTAAAGCTTTCTAGTTACTCTCCCTGATTTCATTTTATTATTTTCCAAAGAAGGCTGCATGCCAATTCCAGATAAGCCCTCTGCAATACTCTCTTGAACCATACTACAAAGTTGCTTAACACTTGGAGAGGTTCTTATTTCCTGTTACCTATAACACTCCACAGATAATGGCCTCTAGAATTGAATGATGCAATGCCTATGTCTTCCCTATTCATCCATTTAATCACTGACTTGCATACATTGACAGAAAAGACAGGATTACCAGTTGGTGGATACTGCAAAGGAAGTGAATAGAGATCCAAAACCAGCTCAGTAAGCTGGAGTCTAAATAAATCCAAAAAGATGACATCGATATAAATGTAAAGTTTTAAAAATATACTGCATATTCCCTTTTCAACATTTTAAACAGTCAATATATTATTCCTTCGTCTTAACATTGGAACACTTTTGCCCAAGTAATTAATCAAGACTTAGCTAGGTTTAAAAAGCTATTTGTGATATGTAATACCAAATTTATTTTATTCTGCTTGATAATGGACATTTTCCCCATCACACTGCTTAAAGAGGAGCTAAAAGTTTAAGTGATCGAAACTCACTAGAGGATGTGCTGGACATAGAATTTATATTTCAGATTGCTGCTTCTGCCTCCAGCTGGATTGTAAAAGGTTGAGGTTAAATTACTTTTACATTTTAAAGTGCAGTTTAAAGTGCATTAGCTTCCTAACATTTCTGCCCTGAAATGCTACACTAATTTGATATTTGTCCTATATCCTCTTTTCTATCTAATCTAGATAGAAATCTGAGCTGACCTTAATTGTATTTTCTTTACTTTTAAACCACAGTCCTCTATTAGCAGTTTTTGGATCATAAATGGAAAATTTTTGTCATCTTAAAAATGATTAGATATTTTCTTTCAAATGTAGAGGTTTCTTTGAGAAATGTAATAATACTGTCAAGTTTAAAATATATAGCATTAGTCATTTGTGACTTACGTAAGTAGAAAAGGTTGGAGCCTATTTTAGTTAGGTGCATGAAAAATGTACTCTCACCTTCACATAACTCAAGAATGGCTGAAGCAATTTAGTTCAAACTCTCAAGCAAGTTCACCTTTGGTCCAAGTTAAAGTTTGAAAAATCTCATCTAAAATGGAATCATGCCCAATGAAAATTATGACCTAGAAAGGAGATAAAAATTTAAAAATAATTCTTTTTTTAAAACTTGATATATACATTTTTTACTAAATTAAAAAAAATCACTTTTCTTGCTGCACATTTTGATGGAAATCAGTTGCTAGTTTTTATCAACTAATCGTTAGGTGAATTTTTTTTTCATAGTGTTAGTCAAAGCATTTAATTACTCAGTTGAATTAATAAAATTGGAATTTAAAGCAAAATGTATACATAATATATGAAGCTATAATTTCTGGATTTAATACAATGTTTAGTGTCCTACATTAGAGTAAGGTTGCCTGAAAGTTTACAAATTACCCAATTAACTTGCTTATTTAGTAAATGTTTATTTAGTACCTGTGATGTCTCAGCACTGCCAGATATTAGGCCTATATAAAAAAGAAATGACATGATTTTTAGCCTTGAGATATTTAATCTAGTGAGGCAGATATCTAAACAGAGAAAGGCAATATGGCAAAAATAAATTTGCTTCAAGGACACTCATCGATTCCTACCTGAGGGAGCTGGTAAGAATGCTCAGAAATATCTAATCAGGGTTTTGAAAGATAAATAGCAGGGTAGTAACATGGAAGGGAAAGTCCAGACAGAAGGCAAACGCTTTGAAATGTGAGAGTGAGGCATGCTTTAAACAAGAACAAAAACAAAAACTAAAAAAAGTAGAGAATTTCAGTGTGTCTGAAGAACTTTGTGACTGATTTGTGAAAAGCATTGTTTACCAAAGTTAGAAAGACATAAATTGAATTATTTTTCTCAATTCTCTACCCATGCCTTTGGCTTTTCGTAGTTTTTTTTTTTAATTTGATAAATTTCACATGTTACAATTTCTAACTTTAAGGTATACAGCATGCTACTTTGATACACTTATATATTGTAATATGATTGCCATTGAAACAATATTTACCATATTATATTATTATAGTACAGTATTATTGACTAAATTATTCTGTGCATTAGATCTCTATGGCTTACTTGCTACTCATCTAGTAGTGTGGATACAAACTTGTAAGGATACAAACTTGTATCCTTAAGCACCATCAATCTTGTGCTGACAACCCAGTACCCCAGTAACTACCATTTTACTTTCTGTTGTTTTCTTTTAAAGTTTGACATTTTTAGATTCCACATATAAGCGATATCATATAGTACTGGCCTTTCTCTGTATGTTTTATCTCATTTAGCATACAGTGTTCAAGTTCCATCTATCTTGTTGCAAATGGCAGAATATCTTCCTTTCTCGTGGCTGAAAAGCATTCCATTGTGTATATACACCACATACTTTTTATCCATTCATCTACTGGGGGCACTTACATTGTTTCCATATCTTGACCATTGTGTATAATGCTACTATAAATATAAGTGTGCGTGTATCTCCCTGAAATCCAATTTTTCATTTCCTTTGGGTATGTATGTAGAAGAGGAATTATTGGATCATATGGTGGATCAATGTTTTATTTTTTTGAGGAAACTCCATATTGTTTTCCACAGTGGCTGGACGAATTTACATTTGCACCAACGGTGTTAAAATACTTTTCACCCCATCCTTGCCAGCACCTGTGTCTCTTTTATTTTTGATAATAGCCATTCTAACAGGAGTGAAGTGGTATCTTATTGTAGTTTTGATTTGCATTTCCCTGATGATTAGTGACATTGAGCATCTTTTTATGTGCCTGTTGGTCATTTTGATGTCCTTTTGGGAAAATCCTCTATTTAGTTCTTATGCTCATTTTTTAATCAAAGTGTTTTTACTTTTGTTATTAAGTTTTGTTTGTTCTTTATATATTTGGGATAGTTACACTTTATCCAATGTTCGTCTTACAAAAATCATCTCCCTGTTGCATTTTGTTGATTGTTTCTTTTGCTGTGCAGGGGCTTTTGAGTTTCATGTAATACCACTTGTTGATTTTTTTCTTTTGTGCTTTTGGCGTTTCAAAAAATTATTGGCGAGACCAATATCAATGAATTTCTTCCCTATATTTTCTTCTATAAGTTTGTACATTTTTTGATCCATTTGGAGTTAATATTTGTGAGTGATGTGAGATAGGGATCCATTTTCATTGTTCTTCATGTGTTTCTGTGCTCTCCATTTTGTTTCATTGGTCTAGTGTGTGGTTTTGTGCCAGCACCATACTATTTTTGAAATCAGGAAGTGTGATACCTTTAACTTTGATCTTTCTTCAGGATTGCTTTGGCTATTCCAGGTCTTTTATGGTTCCACACAAATTTTAAGAATTGTTTCTTCTATTTCTGTGAAGAATGTTTTGGTATTTTGATGGCGATTCCATTGAATCTGTAGATGGCTCTGGGTAAAATGTCCATTTTAACAATATTTATTCAATACGTGAACACAGGATGTCTTTCTATGTATTCGTGACATCTTCAATTTCTTTCAGCAAAGTTTTGTAGTTTCCATTGTATAGATATTTCATTTCCTTGGATACATTCATTTCTAAGTATTTCAATGCTTTTGATGCTATTGTGAGTGGGATAGTTTTCTTTTAATTTTGTTTTCCAATGTTTCATTATTAGTGTAAAGGTATATCACTGATTTCTGTAAGTTGATTTGATCTTGTAACTGTCTCTTCACTGAAATCATTGATTAATTCCAACAGGTTTCTGATCATTTTGGGGGGATTTTCTCTATATAAGACCTTATTGTCAGCAAATAGTAAAAATTTTATTTCTGCCTTCCTGATTTGGATACCTTTTATTTCTTTCACTTGCTTGATTGCCCTAGGTAGCACTTTCAATACTATATTGAGTAGGACTGACAAGAGTGGGCAACCCTTATCTTCTACCTGATCTCAGAGCAAATCTGTTCAATTTTTCTCCATTGAGTATGTTAGCAATGGGTTTATTGTACATGGCTTTTGTTATGTTGAGTTATCTTCCTTTTATATATAAGCTACTAAAGGTTTTTATCATGAAAGGATATTGCATTTTGTCAGATGCTTTTTGGTGTATGTCTATTGATATGATGATCTGATATTATTTTATTGATGTGGTGAATTACATTTATTGATTAGTGTATGTTAAACTATCTTTGCATGCCAGAGATAAATCCCACTTGGTCATGGGGTATGATTCTTTTAACGTGTTCTTGAAGTTGGTTTGCTAATATTTTGTTGAGAATGTTTGCATCTATATTTATGAGATGTGTTAGTCTATAGGTTTGTTGCTGTTGTTGTTGTTTCTCTTGTGATATTCTTGTCTGGCTTGTGTATCAAGGTGATGCTGGCTTCGTAGATTGAGTTTGGGAGTGGACCCTCTTTGTCGATATTTTGGATGAGTTTGAGGAGAATTGATATTAATTCCTTAAGATGTTTGGTATAATTCACCAGTGAAGTTCTCTGTTCCTGAAATTTTCTTTGTTAGGAAATTTTGACTACTGATGCAATCTCTTGTTATTCATCTGTTCAAATTTTTTTATTTTTTTCTGACTCAGTCTTGGTAGGTTGTGTATTTCTGGAAATGTATCCAATTCTTCTAGGTATATAATTTGTTGTCATATAATTGTTCATCATAATCTCTTGTAATTATCTGACATCTCTGTAGTATTACTTGTAATGTTTTCTTCATTTCTTTTTTTTTTAATTTTTTAACATTTATTTATTTTTGAGAGACACAGAGAGATAGATCGTGAGTGGAGAGAGGCAGAGAGAGGGAGACACAGAATCTGAAGCAGGCTCCAGGATCTGAGCTGTCAGCACAGAGCCCTATGAGGGGCCCTGAACTCACAACTGTGAGATCATGACCTGGGCCAAAGTTGGACGATTAACTGACTAAGCCACCCAGGTGCCCCTGTTTTCTTCACTTCTAATTTTATATATTTGAATCCTCTCTCTTTCTTCTTAATCTAGCTAGAAGGTTGTCAATTTTGTTTATATTTTCAAAGAACCCTTTTAGTTTTGTTGATCCTTTCTGTTGTTTGTCTGATCTCTATTTTGTTTATTTCTGCCCTGATTTTTGTTAGTTTATTCCTCTATTTTTGGGTTTAATTTTTTTTCTAGTTCTTTAAGGTGTTTATTTGAAGTCTTTCTAATTTATTAATATATGCATTTGTTTCTGTAAACTTTCAGAATTATTTTTGCATTATCCCACAAAATTTGATGTTTTATTTTCGTTTTCATTTATTTCAAGATATTTTCTTATTTACTTGTTCTTTTTTTGGCCCATTAGTTGTTTAGAAATGTGTTGTTTACTTTCCACATATTTGAAGAACTACTTACTTTCCTCTTGTTGTTTTCTAATTTTATGCCATTACTGGCAGAGAAGGTAGTTGGTATGATTTTAATCTTCTTACATTTGCTAAGATTTGTTTTACGGTCTATCGTATGACCTATCCTGCAGAATATTTCATGCGCACTTGAGAAGAATGTATATTTTGCTGCTAGTGGATGGAATGTTGTATATATGCCTGTGAGGTCCATTTGCGGCTCAATTCCAATGTTGATATGATAATTTTCTTTGCGGATGATCTATCCATTACTGATAATGGGATACTGAAGCTCCTATTATTATTGTTGTTGTCTTTCTCTTTTAGGATCTATTAATATTTGCTTGATATATTTTGGTGCTCGAATTTTGGGATTGGATATAGTTATAATTGTTATATCTTCATGATGCATTGACCTCTTTTCATTATATAATCACCTTTGTTTCTTGCAACTATTTTTGGCTTGAAGTCTACTTTGTCTGATAAAAGTATGACTATAGCTGCTTTCTTTGCTTGAAGTATCTTCTTCCACCCCTTCACTTTGAGCCTATGTTATTCTTTAGAGCTGAGATGAGTCTTCTGAAAGCAGCATATAATTGTCTCTTATTACTCTTTGCTTTTTAATGGATGTGTTCAATCCATTTATATTTAAGGTGATTGTTGATATATGGAAACTTATTGCTGTCATTTTATCTTTTTTTTCTAGTTGTTTTGTGTCTCCATTTTTCTTTTCCTAGTGTTAGTACCTCTTAAAGTTGGTGGATTTCTCTCTTGATTTGTTCATTCTCTCCGCTTTTTAAAAATGCTTTATGTATTTGCTCCAGACTTTCAGCTTGTGGTTTCCATGAGGTTTGTATAAAACATTTCGTAGATAAAATAGTCTTCTTTCAGCTGATGATAGAAATTTATCTTCATTTGCCCATGAAAGTCTCATCATTTTCCTCCTCTTCTCTATTTTTGTTGTCATTAGTTATCTTTTTTTATGCTGAGTCTGTTACAAAAATGTGATAGTTACAGTTATTTTATTTTATTTTATTTATTTTTTAAAATTTTTTAATGTTTATTTATTTTTGACAGAAAGAGAGAGACAGAGAATGAGGGGGGGAGGGGCAGAGAGAGAGAGAGAGACACAGAATCTGAAGCAGGTTCCAGGCCCCGAGCTGTCAGCACAGAGCCCGACGTGGGGCATGACCTGAGCTGAAGTTGGACGCTCAACTGACTGAGCCACCCAGGCGTCCCAGTTACAGTTATTTTAACACATTTTTTTCTTTTAACCTATATGCAATAAATAAGTGTTTAACACCTTATTCTAAAAGAGTTATAATTTTCTGATTCTGCTTATCCTCTTACTCAAGGTTTTGTGTGTTTTTGTCTCTTCATTTCAGATAGAAGAGCTCCTTTCAACATTTCTTATAAGGCTGGCCTAGTGGTGGTGAACTCCCTCAGGTTTTGTTTGTCTGGGGTAATTTTTATCCCTCCTTGAGTATGAAGGATGACTTTGCTGGATAGAGAATTCTTTGTTGACAATTTTTAATCTTTCATTACACTGAATATGTCATGTTACTTTCTCCTTGGCCAGCAGAGTTTCTGATGATGGGGTTTTCTTTTTTAGGTACTTTATTTTTTGCCTGATTGCCTTTAAGATTCTTTCTTTATCATTGAGATTTGACAGCTTCATGTCTTGGAGAGGGTGTCTTTACATTAAAGTAGTAAGGTGATGGATTAACTTGTATGTCTAGTTCTTTCCCAAGATTTGTGAATTATCAACTATTATTTCTTTAAATAACTTCTCTGCCTCTTGTTCTCTTCTTTTCCTTCTTATATACAGATTATGTTTATTTGGCTCTTCTAATGGAGTCTGATAGCTCTCATAGGGTTTCTTCATTTGTGTAAAAATCTTAGTTCTCATCTTCCACCTGAATCATTTCTAGGTTTCCATATTCCATATTGCTTATTCTCTCTTTCTTCTGATCTACTCTGTTAACAGTTCTTTCTAATACACTCTTCATCTCATTTGTTTATTCAAAAGATATGTTAATGGGTGGGTGGGTCATTATGGAATAAACGTTTTGTTTTCATTTTGTTGGAATAAAGTTTTATGGTTAAATATATTTTTCATGTTTTAACAGAGAAAGAATTTTTTTTCCATTTTTTTAACATTTATTTATTATTGAGAGACAAAGTGTGAACAGGGGATGGGCAGAGAAGGAGGGAGATGCAGAATTGGAAGCAAACTCCAGGCTCTGAGCTGTCAGCAATGAGCCCGACGCGAGGTTCAAACTCACAAACCGCAAGATCATGACAGCCAAAGTCGGACACTTAACCGACTGAGCCACCCAGGTGCCCCAACAGAGAAAGAAATCGTAATTATGAGTATCAACAAATGGAAGCTAAACACTAATGGAAGACAGAGGTGAAACAGGATATTCTATACCAGACAAGGAAAAAATAAATATATAATAAAAACTTGACTAAGTCAATAAAAATGAGACAAAAAGGAAAAAAAAATGCAAAAGAAAAAAGAAACAATACTAACATTAAAAAAAGAAAAATTTGAATCAAGACTATCAGTGTAGGGGTGCTGGGGTGGCTCAGTCGGTTGAGCATTGGACTCTTGATCTCAACTCACATCATAATCTCACAGTTCCTGGGATTGAGCCTCACGTCAGGTTCTGTGCTGACAACATAGAGCCTGCTTGGGACTGTCTCACTCCCTCTCTTTCTGTCCCTCCTGCACTCATGTACACATTCTAGCTCTCTCTCTCTCTCTCTCAAAATAAAAATAAATAAATATTAAAAAAAAGAATATCTGTGTAAGGCAAATGTGAATGGATTTTATTATCCCATCAAAACCAAAAAAAAAGTAAATAAAACAATAGAGTGACTATTAGAAAGAACAAATTAATACAAGTTGATAAAGAATGTCAAAGCTTTCTTCTAATATAGCAAAAGGGAATTCAGATCTCCCACTGACAATTGAAAATAACTGAAAGTGGTGGGTGAAATTAACAACAACACATTCTTCTATGAAATTGACAAGAAAGAAATTCTTAAGCGATGTTGAAAAAGAAACCATGGAGCAGGAGACACTGAGATAAGCTTCTGCCTTGATAGTATTTGCTGAATTGAATGGATCTGAGCTCTTTGTGGATTAGTCTCTTGGGGTGCAAGTTACAAATGATAAAGTTCAACTACTATTCAAGATAGGGAGTCTAGTAGGGATATTCCCATAAACCTAAGACCCCAAAAGTCCACACTTAACAGCAAATGTTTATTGGAAAACTAAATAAGTGATTTATCAAGAAAAACCCACAGGATCATATCAATGCATGCTGAAAAGACACTATAAATTTCAGCAGTCAATGTTAGTCAAACCTAAAGGCAACAAAAGAAAAAATCAATTAGATTTAATTAAAATCAGTTGATTAATAATAACATCAAGGGTATTTTGAAACTAGTGGTTCTCAACACCTCTAGCAGCATATTAAAATTCTCTAGTAATTTAAATAAAAACTTAAAAAAATTAAAAAGAATAAAAATCTCCAGATAGCTTTCTAAAAGTAGCAGTGCCTAAGCTCCAACAAGAGACTGAGGGTGTCAAAATTTCTAATTAGTGATTTTTTTTAAAGCATCTCTGGTGATTTGAATGTGCAAAAGAGGTTAAAAAAATCAATGTTCTAAATAAAGAAATTACAGTACCTTTCAATGTAAAGGTATTAACATATATATTAATTATCTCAAAAAATTATACATACAATTATATTTTAATTAATGATTTGTAAAGGGGAACAGTGGGAGGCCAAAAAACATAGACTAGTAAGAAATAAAGACAGCAAAAAGGGGAAAGGGCAATTCACTCCCTCCTCCTTCTGCTTCACCATTTTTTTAAACATTTATTTATTTTTGAGAGACAGAGACAGAGACAGAGCACAAGTGGTGGTGGTCGGGGGCGCCGGGGGCGCGGGTGGGGGAGCGGGTGAGGGGTGGGTTGTGCAGAGAGAGAAGGAGACACAGAATCCAAAGCAGGCTCCAGGCTTTGAGCTGTCAGCACAGAGTTCAAATTCAGGAGCCATGAGATCATGACTTGAGCCAAAGTCAGATGCTTAATTGACTGAGCCACCCAGGTTCCTGAAAGGGATTTAGACATTCCTTAAAAGACATTTCTTAAAATTATCTCCTTCTGTATGTGAGAAAGTTAAGACCAATTGATTTTGAATGATCTCTTCTAGGAAAGGGAAGGACTAGATGTAGGACTAGAACTCAGGTTTTTTTAATTTAAGTTCTAAAGTTTAAGAAATATTGATAGGGGAAAACATGATTTGATACGATATTTTTGTGTATGATATTCAGGACTAGAAACTAATCATTTTGGTTCTACATGAATAAAGAGGTGTAAACTTTAGAAAAACTTGAATATTTTTATGTTGGCTTTCAGTCTTAAAATTATGTCATGAGACATGACTCAGATATTTCCGTATAACCCATACTTTTGTTTGTTTACTTTAAATTCAATTTATATAATTTTTAAAATAAATTCTCTGAATTGGATCTAAATTTCAATAGGATGCTCAATTATTTCTATCTATCTATCTATCTATCTATCTATCGCTATCTATCTGTCATCTATCATCTATCTATATCTATATAAACTATTATTTTTAGAAAATGTTTTATATTAAGTACTCATATGTTATCAAATGCAGGTTTTATGTGAAACTCTTCTTTCCAGATCTATCAATACGGATCAAATACATTATTTTTGATAGTTAGGAACTTTGCCACACTGTTAATGAAAACTACTAATTTGAGAATTAAACTTTGAAATCTTCTGTTCCCTTTTCTAAACAAAAACCTATATTTGTATAGGGATTACCTATTTTTACTGAAGCAAAATTGACATACAATATGCTATTAGTTTCAGACATAAATCATAGTGATTCAATATTTTTATACATTGCAAAAGGATCCACATGATAAGTCTAGTTACCATTTGTCACCGTAAAACATTATTACAATTTTATTGACTATATTTCCTATGCCATGCATTACATTATCATTACTTATTTCTTTTATAACTGGAAATTTGTTCCTTTTAATCTTCTTCACCTATTTCACCCACCCTTTAACCCCTCCCACCTATGATAACCAACAGTTTGTTTACTGTATCTATCAGTCTGTTTCTGTTTTCGTTTTGTTTTATGATTTTAGATTCCACATAAAAGTGAAATGATATAGTATTTTTCTTTCTGTGTCTGATTTATTTCACTTAGCATAATGCCCACTAAGTTTATCCATGCAGTCACAAATGACAAGATTGGATTCTTTTTTATGGCTGAGTAATATCCCATTGTATATATCTGTCTGAATATATCTGAATCTATTTTATCCATTCCATTCATCTTGGATGGTATTTATGGTGCTTCCATAACTGAGTTAGTATAAACAGTGGTATAGTGAATTACAGGAGTATATATATCATTTCAAATTGTTGTTTTCATTTTCTTCAGATAAATACCCAGAAGTGAAATTTCTGAATTTTATGGCACTTTTTTTTTTTTTTTGAGGAACTTCAGTACTCTTCTCCGTAGTGGTTGCATCAATTTATGCTCCCACACAGAGTGTATGAAGGTTCCCATTGCTCCATATCCTCACCAACATCTGTTATTTTTGATAATAGCCATTCTGACAGATTTCAAATGATACCTTATTGGGTTTTTTATTTGAATTTCCATGATTACTAGCGATGTTGAGCATCTTTTAGTCTGCCTGTTTGTATGTTTTCTTTGGAAAAAAGTCTAATTTATATGACCATTTTTAAATTGTTATTTACACTGTTATTTACATTTAAATTGTTATTTACATTACATTAAATTGTAAGTTCTTTATATTTTTTTATATCAACCCCTTATTGGATGTATGACTTACCAATATCTTCTATTTAGTAAGTTGCTTTTGTTTTTGTTTTGTTTTCTTGTTGGTTTCCTTCACTGTGTGACAGGTTTTGAGTTTAACATAATCCCATTTGTTTTTTTAGCTTTTGTTACCCTTGTCTGGGTTTGAAAAAATTGCTAAGACCAATGTCAAAGAGCTTACTGCTGATGTTTTGTCCTGAGATTTTTATCAGGTCTTACATTAAAGGTCTTTCATATCTTTTGGATTTATTTTCATATATGGAGTAAAGTAGTGGTCCATTTTGATTCTTTTTCATTCAGTTTTCTCAACACAAAGAGAAAATCAGATTACCTTGACATAAATGAAAACGGAAATGCAATTTTTCAAAGCCTATGGGAAGCAACAAAAGAATTTCTAAGATAGAAGTTCATAGTGATACAGGCCTACTTCAAAAGGAGAAGTTACAACTCACACTACAGAAATACAAAGGATGATAAGAGATTAATATGAACAATTATATGCCCATATATTGGATAACCTAAAAAACATGGATAAAATCCTGGGAAGACACAACGTTCCAAGAGTTAACACAAATATAAAAAATCTGAATTGAGTGATTACAAGTATTGAAAGTAATTCAGTAATTTAAAACTCCCCCAAAACTAACATCTAGGACCAAAAGATTCACAGGTGAATTTTACCAAACATTTAAAGAAGAGTTAGTTCTGGTTCTCCTCAAATTACTCCCCAAATTGAAGAATAATGAATATTTCCAAACTCATGTTTTTGAAGCTAGTATTACTCTGATACTAAAACTAGACAATGACAGCACAATAAAAGAAAATTACAGGGCATTATCCCTGGCAAACATAGATGCAAGAATCCTCAACAAAATATTAGAATTGAACAATATATTGAAAGGATCATATACCAAATTGAGTGGGAGCTATTCCAGAGATGTAAGGATGGCTCAGCATCTGCAAATCAAGCAACATGATCCCACATTAACAAAACAGAGGACAAAAATCATATGATCTTCTTGGAAGCACCTGGGTGGCTCAGTGGGTTAAGCTTTCGACTTCAGCTCAGGTCATGATGTCATAGTTCCAGGGTTCAAACCCTTCCTTGGGCTCTGCACTGTCTCCTCTTTCTTTCCCCTCCCCCTTTCTTGTGTTCTCTCTCTCAAAAATAATTAAATATTAAAATCATATGATCTTCTCAATAATGCAGGGAAAGGATTTGAGAAAATTTAATAGCCATTTATGATAAAAAGTCTCAACCAAGTGGGATTACATTTGTACCTCAACATAATAAAAGCTATATATGGCAAATGTATAGCTAACATCATACTTAATATGAGAAATTGGAAATTTCTCCTCTAAGACCAGGCATAGGACAAGGGTGCCCACTCTCACCACTTTTATTCAGCATAGTAGTGGGAGTCCTAGACATATCAATTAGGCAAGAAAAAGGAATAAAATGCATATAAATTGGAAAGGAGGAAATAAAACTATTATTATTTGTGGATGACATAATACTGTATATAGAAAATGCTAGACTTCACCAAAAACCTGCTAGAACTAATAATGAATTCAGTAGAGTGGCAGAGTACAAAATTAACATACAGAAATTTGTAGCCTTTTTATATGCTAATAATGAGCTATGAGAAAGAGAAATAAAATAATCCCAATTACAACTGCATCAAAAAAAAATACCTAGCAATAAATTTAATCAAGAAAGTAAAAGTCCTGTACTCTGAAAACTGTAAGATACTGACAAAATAAATAAATAAATAAATAAGAGAGAGAGAGAGAGAGAGAGAGATGACACAAAAATGAAATAAAATATATTTTGCTCATGAATTTGGAAGAAATAATATTGTTAAAATGTCTGTACTTCCCAAAGAAATCTACAGATTTAATGCAATCCTCATTAAAATATCAATGGTATTTTTCACAGAACTAGAGCAAAGAATTTTAAATATGTATATAACCACAAAAGACCCTGAACAGCCAAAGCAATCTTGAGAAAGAAGAATAAACAAAGCTGGAGGCTTCAAGCTCCCTGATTTCAAAATTTCAAACTATATTACAAAGCTATAGTGATCAAAACAGAGCTTAACAGAGTTTAAGTAACATATACATGTGTGTACGTGCGTGTGCCTGTGTGTGTGTGTGTGTGTGTATGTGTATATATATATACATATATATATATATACATTAAATTATTGAATCACTTTCAATACTTATAATAACTCAATT
Organism: Panthera uncia; assembly: GCF_023721935.1. NCBI lineage: Eukaryota > Metazoa > Chordata > Mammalia > Carnivora > Felidae > Panthera > Panthera uncia. Next base: position 49,122,973 of record NC_064813.1, read on the forward strand.
CAGATTTTTTATATTTGTGTTAACTTTTGGAACGTTGTGTCTTCCCAGGATTTAATCCATGTTTTCTAGGTTATCCAATATGTTGGCATATAATTGTTCATATTAATCTCTTATCATTCCCTAAGTAATGCAGGTATTTTTGTTTTTATATGTGAAGATATTTACACCATAAGCAAAGGACAAAGCTGGAAATAGAAACCAATTTCATAACTGCAATTTGGTTCCCCTTTTGGTAATCAAAATTGTTTCATTTTCTACGCTTGAAAATCTAGTGTCCCATTATAGTTAAGCATAATATGGATATTTCTGACTTGAAATATAGCCCTTTTGGAAATTTTAATGTCATTTTTCAATAGCTTAAACTGTAATATGTCAGAAAACTTAAAAGCAAGTATAGAAGAGGCCTAAGCAATCTAAAGGGATTTTGTAGGTTTTATCTTAAAGTCCATGTTTTTATTTTTATTTTAATTTTTTTAATAAGAGGGAGTCTTCCAGGTTTTCCCTTAGAAACCATTCAAAAACAAATCTACCCAGCTTACTTATCTGATTTCCTCACTGGTAACAGATTAGTAGTAGATTTTCAGGAAGACAAAAAGGGCTGGAAGTTGGATTCATAGTTATATCAATAGATTACAGTTATAGTGAGATAAGGGGATGGGAAACCAACCAAACAGGCCAAATGACACCTCAGTAAAATACATCTGAATAACACCTCAGTCATTTTTAGCAGGTCCCACAATGCAGAGGCAAATACCTTTATACTCAATATGTTATAAAGATAATTGGTATATCAATAGAACCAAGAAAAGAGGAAATTGTGATTAAGGAGCAGATTAGTTTATTTTTTACTTTTGAAAGTTTTTCATAGAAAATAATTACAATATGAACTTTTAAAAAAAAGAACAGTGAATCAAAGTTGGATCGTCAAGAATAAATCCCTTTGAAAGTTCTTCCCTAGCAATGTTGAATGAATGAGATATGAATGAACAGGGGTTTGCTTTTGTAATCTTTCATAAGGAAAAGGGGAAAAAAACCATAATTCAAAATTATATACCCACTGAGGAATTATCTTTTTCTTTTTTAATGTTTATTTATTTCTGAGACAGAGCATGAGAGGGGGGCAGCAGAAAGAGGGAGACACAGAATCCGAAGCAGGCTCCAGGCTCTGACCTGGCAGCACAGAGCCCAAGGCAGGGCTCGAGCTCGCAAACCGTGAGATCCTGACCTGTGCCGAAGTCAGTCACTCAACAGACTGAGCCACCCAGGCGCCCCTATCTTTTTCTTTTAAGATTTTTCTTTACTAGCTAGGTGGGTTTTAGTGTTTACTGTGGCTAAGAATCACCTGGTTGTATGACTAAAAATTATCTTCTGAGATTCAAAGTTAATAGACTTGGTGCTTTGTAACCATGGGTGCATGTGGTCTTTGGACTGCATTTTGAGAAATGCTTGCTGTTAACAAAGCTCCGTGAAGTCCCAGAGGCACCATGGAGATATAGAAGTCCCTTTAGTAACCTGATATCTAGCGGCACCTGGGTGGCTCAGTCGGTTGAGTGTCCGACTTAGGCTCAGGTCATGATCTTATGGTTCCTGAGTTCAAGCCCCACTTCTGGCTCTGGGCTGACAGCTCAGAGCCTGGAGCCTGCTTTGGATCCTGTGTCTCCCTCTCTCTCTGACCTTCCCCCACTTGTGCTCTGTCTCTCTATCAAAAATAAATAAAATGTAAAAAAAAAAAATTTAAATAAAAAAAAGAAACCTGATATCTGAAGATAATAAATGGGAAGAAATAATATAACAAAGATTAGCATTTAGGAAAGAGGTAATGGAAGAGGAAGACAAAAATGCAGTGTGAGTCCACATTGGATTTTTGTTATTTTATTTCTTTAAATTTTTTTAATGTTTATTTATTTCTGAGAGAGAGACAGAGTACAAGCAGGGATGGGGCAGAAAGAAACACACACACACAATCTGGAGCAGGCTCCAGGCTCTGAGCTGTCAGCACAGAGCTGGACGTGGGGCTCGAGCCCACGAACCTGGAGATCATGACCTGAGCGGAAGTCAGACACCCAACTGACTGAGCCACCCAGGTGCCCCAAATTTGTGTTATTTTATTTCTGAATTTATTCCAGGAAATAGATACATACATGATTTAAAAATGACTAAGCTTTGGGTCCTTTTCACCTTTGTAATGTTTCCATTAATTTTTTATGATAAATGATTATATTAATTACACTCTTCAGCCTGTGTTTCAACTTGAAACAATAATGCAGAGGGGTGCAGCCCTACAGAATGTGATTGCAATATTACTGAGAGATTTGTTCAATTTATTCCTCACCCCAGCTCTTAGAATTTTACTAATGTGGATGTAATTCATGTTGATTATAAGATTCTTCTTTCTCATATAATTTTGTTTGTAAGATGACAAAAAGTCATCTTAGTGACTTTTCGTGATAACCGGTTACTAAAGAAATTGGGTTTATCCGACTTTTTTTGTGTGGGCAAAGCCAATTATTTTTTGGAAAAGAAAAAAAGAAAGAAAGACAGAAAGAAGGAAGGAAAGAAAGAAAGAAAGAAAGAAAGAAAGAAAGAAAGAAAGAAAAAGAAATGACAGCAGAACTGTTTCTGTAATGACCAGTTGAAACAAGAAATCCACTTCTGTCTTTTTAATTATTCGTGAGTCTGTGGAGTTTTGAAATGGTGTGCTTATCAGTTCTCTCGGGCACTTGTTTAATTGGGTGACAAATGGAAGAATATGACAGTTACAGTATGAAAGTTTAGCTAGTCTGTGCACAGGCATTAGTTGTCTAGTATAAAAAGATAACTGAAGTCAGAGATTTTGACATGCTTAAGGAATTCAGAAATATTGAATACTGCTGAAACTTCAAAAGGCTACAATAAAAAGTTTTATATTTTTAATCATAAGCAATAAGATATGTTTTAATAAGTAGGTCAGAATAGTGATATTAAATATGGAATTTTAGAGGAGTGATACAAAAATTTTTGGTAAGGTATTTTTTTTAATAAGAGAGTGGGACCTGTGCAAAATGGTACAATACCCTATACTGGCTCCTAAATTAAAATAGAAAATAAAAAATAAAAATAATGAAAGAGCTTGATTAATTGAAAAAAAAATTAATGTTTATTTATTTCTGAGAGAGACAGAGTGTGAGCGGGAGAGAGGCAGAGAGAGAGGGAGATTCAGAATCTGAAGCAGACTCCAGGCCCCGAGCTGTCAGCACGGAGCCCGACATGGGACTTGAACTCATGAACCGTGAGATCATGACCCAAGCTGAAGTTGGACGTTTAACCGACTGAGCCACCCAGGCGCCCCAAGATTAATTTTTAAGCACAAAAAAAGCCTATATCTAATAAATTGCCTTGCTTTAGTATCCCAGTATGGCAGAGCATTTTGCAATTGGCATTTTGCTAGTGACAGATTGTCCCAGGGTGTGCTTTATATGCACTACTTGTCATGGTGGATTGACAGTACCCTTGAATCTGCTGCCATCTTTCTCCAATATTGTGTTAGGTTCTTTCACTCCAGTACTTGAAATTTGTACCTGCACATTTTGTTTTAAGTTTATTTATTTTTGAGGGAGAGAGAGTGGGAGGAGGGGCAGAGAAAGGGGGAGAGAGAGAATCCCAAGCTGGCTCTACGCTGCCAGCCATGAGCCCAATGCAGGGCTAGAACCCATAAACCATGAGAACATGACCTGAGCTTAAACCAAGAGCCAGACACTTAACAGACTGAGCCACCCAGGCGCCCCTGCATCTGCACATTTTTTAGTTACTTTGATAAGGAAAGCAAAATAGATAATTCAACTGATAAATTTTTATATTATATGGAGCCTCAGCTCACAATTAACTACTTGACTGAGACTCTGGGTGAGTACTAAATGGACAGAATGGGTAGATTTAGAAATATGCTGATAAAATAAATTATAGAACAGGGATAAATGAAGAGAGAGGCTGTGTTTAGTGTAACTCTTTGCTCACTCAACCTGGCAACACGTCTTGTTTGTGGACTCAGTGGCATTTGCTCAGTCCTAGGTGACAGTGTATAACATCTTGGATATGTTCAATCTAACTGCTTCTCTACTTTTTCCATCGAAGAAGAGAGAACACTTAAAGATAGAGGCATATCTTGGAGTGGTTGGATCTAGACATACAGAAAAGATTTGGAAGAGGAATAACAAAAACCATAAGGGATAGTCCGTGCATGTTCTTTTGCAATTAGAGATGACTGTCTCCAAGGCTAAGGACCCTTTTCGAATCCAATTCTTTTTTATATTAAATTTAGCCTTTTGTGTAACTCCTAATTTTGTTTTTTTGCTTAAAAGGGACAGCTGACAACATTGTTGTTGAAAATGATTGTAAAACACTCTTAGTTTTATGTGATGATTCCCATAATATTTGTATTCTGAACTTGGGTTTAGAAATAGATTTTTTTTTTTACTGTTGTATTTTAGAGTTTGTGATCATTTGAAGTAAATTCAATAACTAAAAGGCAATGAGATTGCAATTCATAGAATAAACAGAAAATAAAATCATTTTTAAATATTTTACTTCTTCTGTTTGCTTTCATTTTTAAAATAAATATAATGAATGCTGCCTTGGATCATTTTTATTTATTGGGTGAAGCCACAGAAATGAACCTCTGGCTCCTGAGTTCCCTCAAATGTAGTTTCTTTGGTCTGGGGGAAGTGGCATTCAGGTCCACACCGGCCACAAGAACTGCGGTGCCTGCCTAAGGACTCTCACCAGAATGCAGGTGACATGCCCAGGCCCCAAACCAGGTTGTAAGCTCTTTGTTGTTTGTAGCTGCCCTGTGGCAGTGAAACTTCTCTGTTTTTTAATTATTAATACTGAATCCATCAGAAAACTCTAAGGCAACTCTAGTGTAATAACAATATTCCTTTAGACTTCATATAATGAAGTACAAAGTTCCCATTTATGTAACATGATCAGTTACAGGTACACAAATGTAGCTTTTAGGAAAATGTCAATTTTCTAAGTGTGTATATATATGTAGTTAGGAACCTAATGAAAACTTTTTTTTTCTATATAGTTTCTTCCAATTGCTGTGATTTTAAGCTCTGCGTTATTTATAAAATAAATCAAACAGCATCTGTAGGAGTGAGCTTATAGATTTGGCCTCTTTAAGACCAATCAAGTGCCACACACTGAAATTCCATGGTAACCTGGGATTAAGCACAAAGGAGACCTGATGTTATTTGGCAACCTTGCTGTGACTAAATTGTGTCCACTTTACCTTATTCCATATCAAACTGAATAGACACTTTAAGAAAATTTCTTTTTTCTAGCCTCATGTGTAATTTTATATTTTAAAGTGTACCAAAGGACATACATGGACTGTCTCAACAGGTTTACATGTGGGTGTTTGTGTATAACTGTGATGGAGGGTGATTTATGGGGTATGAAAAAAATAGGTCAATCATTATAGCCATGCCTGGACTCATGGTGGCAGGTGTAAATGAAAACTGCACTAAAGCAATTGCTCTCCAAGAAGACATACTCTGTTTTGTCCCTAAATAAAGTGTACCCTGTCTTTTGTATTATTCTCTTCACAACTTAATAGTTTATTTCGCATGCTATATTTTGATCTGCATTGTGTCTCATTCTTTACATTTTACAATTCATAGTTCTGTTGTTTATTTTGCACATGCGTTATGAAAATACATAACTTATTATTTATGATCATACATTTTATCCTGTTTACAGTATCACTGCTCCTCCTGTAGAATAAAGTCCAGATAGCTTTTTAAAATGCAATCTTATAAATGGATGATTCTAATATTTAAAAGTGTGTTATTTATTGAAATTATGGAGAGTAAAATTAGGAGAAATAGTTTTCAGCATAAAGTTATTTGCACAGATAAATAATTCAACAATGGTGTATGCTCCTTTACATTCAATTTGTATTTGATTCGTATTTGTGCTTCCTATGTAAATATATGAGTCATCTGAGCATTGATTATATATCATGTACTATTTTAAACTTCTTTTAAACAGCTAGAACAGGGGTGCCTGGGTGGCTCAGTCGGTTAAGCGGCCGACTTCGGCTCAGGTCATGATCTCACGGTCCGTGAGTTCGAGCCCCGCGTCAGGCTCTGTGCTGACAGCTCAGAGCCTGGAGCCTGCTTCCAATTCTGTGTCTCCCTCTCTCTCTGACCCTCCCCCATTCATGCACTGTCTCTCTCTGTCTCAAAAATAAATAAACATTAAAAAAAAAAATTAAAAAAAAAAAAAAACAGCTAGAACAGGTTCAAGAAACATTGATGATGTCAATATATTTTAAATCATGATATTAATTGTGTATAATGCACTAAGTGTAATGTGTGTTATAATGTGAAAATGCAATTAAATTTTGCATCTACTCATGTACATTGATCTACTCATGTATGTTTCACTTGAGGACATATAGCATTTTGTATATGAATTTGTAATTTTCCCACAAAACTTAGTATAAATAACAAAGTTAACTTTAAAAATAAATGATGTTCTTGCTACTAGAATATCATTATTCCAATATGAACATTTTCATATGCTTTTTGTAATTAACAACATGTTTGAAAATTCTTTCTTAATTAAATATTAAGCCCCAGAAATATTGCAGCAGGATAAAGAACTCAGACTATATTGAATTGTAGTCTGATATTAAGTGCTCAGTAAAAGGTTAAAATAAGAATTAATGACTGGCAGAGGAAAAAAAACGGTAAAAATACATTTAAACTTAATATTCACATTTGAAAATAAACAGAAATGATGCATGTATGTAATTTCTAATTATTATATATAATTTATAATCAAGTACCATATATAATATCATAAAATTATATAATATCATAAATGAATATCATATGATAAAATTATTGTATATTTAATTATAACCTATATCTAAGACTTATATAGTTACATATATACAATTATGTATGTTTTAGTATCCTATCATGATTTAATTATAAATAATGGGTTACAACATATATATTATACCATATAAAAATTTATATATATATATATATATATATTTGATATTGGTATTGTCTAAAGGTTTTTGTTATTTTGATAGGTTTAACCATATACAACTATAAAAGATCCTATATTAGGACATAATAAAAAATAATCAGCATTTGTATTTTACTCTTTAAAAGTCTAATGTAGCATAATATAAGAACATGTGGGAAGTTATATTTCAAGTCTTTAATAAATTAATATTTAGCGTAAAAGGTAATTCATTTGGCTTTTAAAAGCCAAGTTGTATTGTTGTATTAACCATCACATTCATGGCAATATTTGTTATTCATGAGAATGACCCAAGATACTACACCATTCTAACTGTCCTATACATCAATCTAGACCAGTTAAATTTTTATTTACTGTAACTCTATTGCTAAAGAGAGAGGGAAAGGTAGAGGGAGAATGAATTAAATTGATGAAGGCAAACAAAGTTTAAAACCCTTACATATAGAACTTGGAAAGCCAGTATGATGCTCAGAATGGGTCTTTGACTGATGAGTCAGGAGGTTTAAGACCCAGTTCCAGCTCTAATTTCACTTACATGATACTGAGCATGCTCCATAACCTCTCTGGGCTCCAGATACTTCATTTGTGTGATGAGATGGTGAGGCTGGATGGTTTCTAAGACTCCTGATAGTTCTAAAACTTTTTGTATGCTGTCACTGCTGCATTTTCTTCAAGAGGTTCTCAGAAAAGTTGAATAAATGAATGTAAATATTCTTTTGTTATTTCGAACTAAAACTAACATATTTATCCACCAATTTATTTCACAATCATTGAATTCCTACCATGTGTGAAGTACTGTGTGTAATTATGAATAGGGAGTTTACAGTTCAATAAGTGAAGAAAATAATGTGAACAGACGAGTGTAATTTTATAATTGCCAGGGGCACCTGGGTGGCTCAGTTGGTGGAGCGTCCGACTTCGGCTCAGGTCATGATCTCATGGCTCTGGGGTTCAAGCCTGGCATCAGGCTCCTTGCTGACAGCTCAGAGCCTGGTGTAAACCTGCTGAGGATTCTGTGTCTTCCTCTATCTCTGCCCCTCCCCCACTCATCCTTTGTCTCTCTCTGTCTCAGATATAAACATTAAAAAAATTATAATGGCCATAACAAAACATAAAGAAAACTTTGTGATAAAATAAAGGATTAAGCTATTAAAATATCTTGAGAAGGTTAATCTCCCAATTCTTAGTATATTTATTCCTTAAAACAATTTTCTACTCTTGGGAAATAGTGTTTCTCATGGCTACTCACTGATGAGTTTATTAGGAAAAGGCTAATTGCTTTTCATAAGAAATAATTGTGCTTTTTGAATTATGAGTACTTAACAAAATAAAAAAAGAAATAAGGATGCTACTCCTAGTGGAAGACTGATTTATCATGTGTTTATCCTTTAGATCATAGAATAGTCATCACCGTGGCCTTGAACAAAAACAAAATAAATATAACATTTCAATATTAAAAGTGGATTGGATTGGATTGGATTTTTAAAAACTCCTTATAAAAGAGCTACGTTGTACTTATCAGTATTCTATTGTTTCTTATGCACAATCAATGATGATATAAAATTATCCAAAAAACTACTTCAATGTACTCTAATATAACTTCGAAGCAAATGAAATCTAAGAAAAAATAGGAGGAAAAAGCTGTAAAGTTTGAAGTTCATGAAAATTTGGTCGATGAATAAAAGATGGTCTTGAACAGCCGTTTCTTCTAGTTTCAATGATTTTTGTTTCTGGTTAACGGAAGATGGCAAATAAATGAGAACAGAGGAGAAAAGCAGTTGTCACTTTATTGTTTGAAGTTCCAACATAAACATTTATTATTTTTGTCATTAAAAATGACGCATTGGAACAAAAAGGATACTGCCATTCAATATTTTTTCTTATCACATGGTCAATAAATAGTTCACAAGTGACAAGCCATTGTAATGGAGAATAAACAGATTCTTATCTGTTTTATACTTTAAGAGGTATAAAAAAAAAAAAGTCCCCCTATTGATTTCAGATAAAGTTTCCAGGAACATTACAAGCTTTTTTTTTTTAAATGTGCATTTATAGATCTGTGATAAAGAGATATATTATTCATATGATCATGCATTTTATTGAATTGTCGATAAACAATAATCAGTTTAGCCAAAATGACAAACTAATGCTTTGCTTCATTCTGTAAAAAGCCTAGAACAATATCACATTCACAGAGCTATGTATATAATGGATGTGTGTGTATAATTTTATGAAGTATATATTCATTTTCTTTTGCTTTTTTCCCTCAACATGGATGAAGATTTTCTCATATAATCATACTTGTTTTGAGAGACTCCTTGATTGTCTTCAATACTACAGATCAGAAAACTTTTTCTATTTTTCTTGTAGCTACTGTTGTTCTTTTCATTTTATGTAATTGAACTATTTTTTCCTATACCAATATTTCTAGCTTAACCTGTGGATTATTCTTACTATATTGTGCTCTAATTGTGTATTGATGTGATTTTGTACAAAATTTCTACCTGGTTTCTTTCAAGGGTGAGTTTGATTTAGGATGGTTTAAAATTCAACCCCCTGCTCTCTAACTACAAAGAAAAGTGTTAGTTAACATTCAGCACTGATATCAGAAAAAGTATTGTGATCTTAATAACCTTGATTGAGAGGTAGAGTATGGATAATTTCAATAAGTTCACATGAATTGAGATCATCTTGTGCCTTTGCTTTTTAATAGTAAACATTTACACATACTTTACATTTACCTTGAATTAATTACTGTGGCCCAGGCACATGGGAAGCACTGTTTATGGATCACCTCATTTTTGTTTCCCAAGCACACTGTGCTCTAGGAAAATTTTAGTCATTCCACCCAATAGAAACTTGAAGCTTAAACAGCTTAAGTTGGTGGAGCTACAGTAGTGACCTGGGCATGTTCATTTAAGTCTGTTTTCTTCAAAATATATAACATTATTATGATTTTGACTGCAAGTATTTTAAATATGTAATGCCTGAGTTTGAAGATGATGGACTCTTAATAGTGCAATTTCATTTAGGAATGTGGCATGTTTTTTTGTGTGTTTACTCTTTTGTCCCATTTTCTTCACTGTTTTAATAGTTTAAAAAATTTGCTTCAGATAGTTTTTCTTCAACTAGTTCTCATTGAATTGATTTTATTACTCCACTGCATCGCTGTGGCATTATATCATCTTTAGACTATGTAAAACTGTAGAGAAATTTGATAGAAAATCATAAAGATGGTTTATTTCCGAGTGAAATATTTGTACTATTTTATTTTAATCTAAATTAACGTGACTCTATACTATTGGTTAGTATAATTACTTCCAAGGAACTTCTTTGAGTTAAGAAGGTTCTATATTCTTCTTTTAGACTGTAAAATTCTCCCAACTGTGGAAATAGTAAGCAGTAGTTTATTGCAACAACATGGGAACGATATAGGAAAAATTGAAGGATCTTTTGTATCCGCTCTGATCTTTAACAATATATTTAAAACACAATCTGCATAGAGGCACCTGGGTGGCTCACTTTGTTGAGTCTCTGACTTCAGCTCAGGTCATGATCCAGTGGTTTGTGAGTTCAAGCCCCATATCAGGCTCCCTGCTGTCAGCACAGATCTTGCTTCGGATCCTTTGTCTCCTTCTCTCTGACCCTCTCCCACTTGTTCTCTCTCAAAAATAAACATTTAAAAAATTGTTTTAAATAAAACACAATTCACATAAGTCAATGATAGAAATAAACACCACATTTGTTATATTTTGAAGACATATTTGTCCTAAATACGTTCAGAAGGTTCGATTTTTCTTTCTACTCCCGGTAAAGTCGCCTCTTCTGTGTTTGCTACTCCACACTGGTCCTTCAACTTCCACAAACACATAGTTTTCTTCATAGTGCTCAGATACAATCACAAACCACTGTGACACCTCAGACAGGGCATCATTTTTGGATACTAAGGACTATATTCCCTTGCTTTCAACATCCTCCTTCCAATAGATGAATAAAATAAATTTAAAAAAATATTTTCTCATTCGATATCACAGTTCTCAAAACACTGAAAGCTATCAGTACTAGATTGTTGTCAGTCGGCATTCATTTTTTTTAGTCTTACTCATTTTTATGTTTACCTGTTTAATCACTCTTCCATTTTTAGATTATATATGAAGACCTCTATACCAGATGTTCATCTATCAGCTGATGAACAGAAGTTCAAGCTATTTGTGGTACCACCACATAATTCATTTTTGGTAGAGTTAATATATCTATAGAAATGCTTATAGAATAAATTGGCTTTTATTAGTTTCTTTTCATTTCATTTCCTTGATAGTATTAAAGAAACAAGGATGGATGCATTTATTAATGTTGACAGCAATAAGACATGTAAGAGCCTTAAATATGAAACCATTGAAAATAAGAGGTTTGCATTTTGACTGTGCTAGAGTTTGTGAATTTTTATATTAAATCAGAAAAGTATTAGCGAATTCACTTTTGAGTGATAATAAACAAAATAAAATTATAAATTGGGGCTCCTGGGTGGCTCAGTCAGTGAAGCTTCTGACCCTTGGTTTTAGGTCAGTTCATGATCTCTCAGTTCAGAGGTTTGTGTGTGCACTGACAGGACAGAATCTGCTTGGGATCCTCTCTCCCTCTCCTTCTGCCCCTCTTCTGCTTGTGCTCCCTTTTTCTCTTTCAAAAACAAATAATAATTAAAAAAATAATAAAATTATAAATAGGATCTGCTAGATTTTTATTATTGTATATTGTGAAAGGCAAGAGATTAAATCAATCTGTAGATATAGAAAGGTATTCAAACTTCTAAATTTATAAACCCATTATTTAAATTTCCTGAATTTATTCTCAAAAACACAGTGACTTAATATAACTGAAGGTCTGTAAAGAGATGGAATACTACCATTGATCTTCTTTCAAAAGTTAAGTGCCAGAAGATTGCCTTCTAAATTCCAAGATCTCATATCTCAATAAACGTGTGCTGGAAGCCAATTTTATTTCTTTTTTCTTTTTATTTATTTATTTTTTTTAAGTTTATTTATTTTGGGAGAGACAGAGACAGTGTGAGTAGGGGAGGGGCAGACAGACAGGGAGAGAGAGAGAGAATCCCAAGCAGGCTCCGCACTGTCAGCACACAGCCTGATGCAGGGCTCAAACCCATAAAACCGTGAGATCATGACCTAAGGCAAAACCAAGAGTGGGACGCTTAGCCAACTGAGCGACCTAGGTGCCCCAAGCCGATTTTACTTCTTAAAAATTCCTTACAATGACAAATGCTGGAATTTGTTTCTATTATTTTGGTGTCTGTGTGTGTTGGTGGACAGTAGTTAAACTACAACATGAAGATTTAAGTTGTATGAAACCTTAAGTATTTCCTTTGATGGCTTTAATCCTCCTTTTACCCTTTTGTTAATCATTTATATTTAAATGTCATGTGTGTATATACACACTCATACTCATACATGTATGCTATACATATCAACATGAGATATGATTTCCCTGAAAAAAATAAGGGATGGTCAGTATCACCATTGGAATAGAGTGGTGGGGAGTAGACAAAGTTGGTGTGATGTTAGGGAAAAAGTATTGCTTTGCACATGATAAGCTGCATTCTCAACTATTGCTTTGTAGTCATAGTCAATATACATTGTTTTAAAGGACTTGTTACAGGGGCGCCTGGGTGGCGCAGTCGGTTAAGCGTCCGACTTCAGCCAGGTCACGATCTCACGGTCCGTGAGTTCGAGCCCCACGTCAGGCTCTGGGCTGATGGCTCGGAGCCTGGAGCCTGTTTCCGATTCTGTGTCTCCCTCTCTCTCTGACCCTACCCCGTTCATGCTCTGTCTCTCTCTGTCCCAAAAATAAATAAAAATAATAATAATAATAATAAATAAAGGACTTGTTACAAAATATCATAGAGCTGTCATGGTACAAATTATACCTTCACTCAGTGCATCTGAGCTGACATGTCTATCCCTTTGTCTTTGATTATTACCTACAAGTGTTTGACTCCCAAGTTAGTAATCCCATCTTTGACATAACTTCTAAGAAAGAGATCTGCACTGTTACTCCTACTGGATGTTTCTGGCTGAAAATGTTATTCCATTCAGAAGTCAGAATGCTCAAAATCAAATCCCTTACATGTTCTCCACAGTGGACCCTATTTGCAACATATCATAATGTTATCACTTATGCTCGAAACCTCAGTTTCCTTTTCCTCTCTCCACTGTGTATATTTTCAGTGTTTCCTAATCTTGCCAGGTCCAATTGTTTTATATAATCTGTCGTCTTCAGATAAATGTTATTGCCACTGCTTTATTCAGGCTTTATCATCTCAATAACGACCTTACTGTCTTCCTTGTTATGATTTCCCCCTCAAACTGTCCCCTTCTTTTTCACTTCATCATGGGCTTATACAAGAACCTAGTATGTGATGTGGATACTATAGTGAACAAAATAGGCAGTATTTCCTGCACTTGTGGAACTTGCATTCCGATGAGAGGTGTCAACGGTAATCATGATAAATGATTAAATTATACTGCATGTTAGAAGCTGAAAACTGCTTTGGAAAAAGTAGAACAAGGTAAGGAGAAAAGGAAATAATGGTTCAAAGAGGGAAGTGTGGGAAGGTGTATTCATTGAAAATAGGCTAGTCCAAGTAGTCCTAAGAGAGTGGCATTTGAACAAGAATTTGAAAGAAGTGAAACAGTGAGCTTATAAATATTTTGAGGAAGAGCATTCCAGATGCAGGAACAGCAGGTCAGAAATCCCAAGGTCGGAAAATAACTAGCATGTTCGCAAAGGGTAATTGTAGTTGGAGTGGAGTGAACAAGGAAAAGAGGAGAGGGGATGAGTTTAGAGAGGTAACAGGGATAACTGGATAGTATGACATTTGTTTAGTTCTAGGAAGGGTTCTGGGTTTTACCTTCAGTAAGATGGAAAGCCATCATGGAGTTGTGAATGGTGAAATGAGATGATGTGAATTAATTTTGGAAACTGTTCTGGTTGTTGTGTGGAGAGTATCTTTTTTAAAAATACAAAGATCATCACAATATTTCCCTGCTTCAAACTATGTTTTTTTTTAATTATCCTGAGGATAAATTTAATTTCTCTTTATTTCCTAAACTCCTCCTCAGCTCCTAATACTCTACATCCTGAGAGACCCATGGAAAAATTAGTCTGCAACATGTGATTCCATAATTAAGTGCTATGGCTGAGCACTGCAAACCCCAACTTTATAGAAATGGGAAAAATACAAGTGGAAGTCAGTAAGGAATATTTTGTGTGGGTGTTTGAAAATGTGCTTAATCTTGAGGAGAGATAAAATAAGTTAGTCAAAGGGGAGAAAAGAAAGACGGGGGTGGAGGATGTATAAGCAAAGGCATAGAATTAAGAATGTCCAGCTGGAAAGCAAGTTAATGTGTGTTGGGGATAAATGGGACAGATGGAAATCAAGCAAAAGAGTTTGGACTTTGAAGGCACCATAAAATATGGGAAAATTATAGATTTTTAAGTAGAATAAAATAATAAAATCAGTTTTTAGACAGTAGCCTGACAGATGGGTCTGATTTATTGAGGAAAAATGAACAAACAAAAAACAATTCTCATACGAGTCAGAACTTGCTCTCTATCTAAAGGGGCATGGCCTTGTCATATCTTGGTTAAAATCAATGACCTTAGGTGAGTGATGCTTTTGACCAAAAAGGGCTTTCTATTATTTTCCCAGAAGATTTATGCCTAGCCAAAGGAAAGAGAATGGAATTGAAGACAAAGGGAGTTATTTGTCTTCTCTGTGCTTAGGTGTGTGTATTGTTGGTATGTATCAGATCCTATGCCTTTCAGTGATGTTTACTGTCAAACATATAATATCAGTGTGTGACAGCTACATTGAGCTAAAAGAACATGGTGAAGTCTGATTTATATAATAAAGTTGATGTTTTGTTTGTCAGGTAACAGAAACACGGACTGGTCCTCTTGGCTGCAGTAACTATGACAACTTAGATTCTGTCAGTTCTGTTCTGGTTCAGAGTCCTGAGAATAAGATTCAGTTGCAAGGTATGTAGCTAAAACTTCATTAATTCTCTACAAGTCTGGATAACAATTACCCAGTTGTGATTTCTTTCTCCTTCCCTTCCCCCACCCCCTCCCTCTTCCTCCTCCTCCTCCTCCTCCTCCTCCTCCTCCTTCTTCTTCTTCTTCTTCTTCTTCTTCTTCTTCACAAGCCATATATGCAGCACTAGGCTGTTAAAATTCTTATAAAATGCTAATTTCCTATTTTTAATTGCTAATAACATTCTATACCAGATGAAGAAAATGTTAAAATTCATTTTACTTCTTAAATTAGGTAATCTGTGGCAATTGAAAATTTATCATGATATTTTACTTCTATACAGTAATCTTTATCTCAATATGTAGCTGTGTTTTCATAGGTTTGTCTGGGTTTGACTTTTTCCTTATAGATTCTAGTAAAAGTTGTAGCCATATCAATGCACAGAGTAGCATGAACTGTTGACATTTTAAGTATAACATAATATCTAAGCATTTCGGCTCAGGTCATGATCTCACATTTTCGTGAGTTCAAGCCCCATGGCTTGGGGCTCTCTCTCTCCCTCTGTCTGTCCCCTCCCCCATCTGCACTGTCTCTACCTCTCTCAAAATCAATAAATGAACTTTAAAAACAAGTAAATAACTAAACAAACAAACATAGCCTAATATGGTACATAGAGCTGAGTTTGTCCTCTGATAGACACTTATTTGAGAATATATTAACAAAATATTTATATTTGCATTACTTCCATCATAGAGATAGATTATGTGATAATGGTAATAATTTGCCTTTTGTTTTCTATTGCTATATTTTGTAAGAAAACTCAATAGAGGATTTTTAAATAACTTGTAACATATATATACTGTCCTCAAATGGGTCATTGGTGTGTGTACTTATTTATTACTTATTTATAATGACAGGAAAGGTTATGAATACACGTGTTTAAACATGTACTAGTTGAAGAAGTTCAGAAAGGCCTTGTTTGTGGGGACATATTATCTAAATTAAGTTGACTGATCAACTTGATCAATTTTCAGTCACTCTTCTCTAGTCTACCTTTTCTCTCGTCTACTTTTTTCTCTAACTACATAAGTTAGAGCTGAATTTACATTATTCAGTTTTACCTAAGAATGCTCTAAAGTTCCAGAAATTCAGACATTTTCCCTCAACACTTCAATTTTCAAAAATGTAATAGCTTTGGGTTACTTAAATTTACCCTAAATAATAAATGAATCTCATCTCTTTTCAATTGTATACAAATGAAAAAGGAAGTACTTAAAAATTTAAACTTTGAATGCCATCCAATTTCTCATTATCAATTTTGGATATAAAGTTATTGAAATATTTTTTTCTTACTTAAACAAATGTACTCTACTGATATTACATGTAATTCTCTACTCCTTACTCTTTTCTAATGTATGGATTAACTTGTCATCAGAGCATTAAGTTTAATAGAAAAGGATTTGGAATATTTATATGACATATGTTTATTGATTTATTATTAAAATGTATTTATTAACATGAGTTATTATTTTTTTATTTGTGAATCACTGTGCTTAGTTTTTAGAATATTATATTATAAAAGCAAAGCTTCAACCTCTTATCTGTCTTGAAAAACAATTAGCACAGGAATAAGTGAAGCAGCGCTTCTTTTTTGAATAATTATTGTTTCAACCTTTTACCATTTCTGTGAGTAATGCAGAAACCTGTATCTCTATTTTTCACCTTTTCTATTTTCCAGGCCTCTATTTTCAATTGTCTGCCACAACTTTATGTGTACCCCTGTGGTGCCAAGACCTTTCCAAAGATAATTTCAGGAAATTAATATCAAAATCCTCAACTCCCCATGTGTTCTTTCTGAGACTTCATCTTTATTGAGAGTCCGAGTATTTATGTTGATTTACTTGTTCAACCTCACCATTAATACTAGCCCTTCTCCACTTAAAAAAAAAAAAACAACAACAACAACAGCAAAGCATTAGTTGATTCTGGATCAACATTCCCAGGATACATTCCTTTGAAATGTATAAAAGATTTTAGGTGACTATATTTGACAAGTGGAAACACTGGTGTCTCGAAGTAGAATTTCATCAGAGCAAGGAAAGCATCAATAAGAATTATTCAAGGTAAAAGCATCAGGCAACAAATTCAGAACAAAACTCCATGACCTCACTATATTAGAATGAACATTCTGAAATGAGATGTCAAAGAGATGCACACAGAACATTAATTTTGACCTAAAAAAACTGAAATCAAATGTTTTCTGGCAGTGAGGAAGCTAGGTTTACCTGCTTGTTTGTCCTCGAGATCTGGCTTCACCGGTTAGCTTACAAACAGACACTTCAAAACTTGAAAAAGCCATACCTGCAACTCCAAATTATTGATGATGATACATGTAATATATGACAAAGAGTAACTCATAAGAAAGTGTTAACAAATATACTAACATTAATATATTCATATTAATATATTAATAACATTCCAATGTTTGCAACGCCTGGTTAATTTAACATATCAAACAAAGTACTTCTGAGTGAAAGGGTAAAGGAGTTATGAAAAGTCATTTATTAAGTCTTGGTAATAACTTTTTGGTAAAATTCCCAGAAACTGAGATGTGAATGATTCATATGATTGAGTAACAAATACTTTTCCAGATCAGTTGGTTCTTAATGTTTTATTTCAACAAAATTGACAGAGGACTGGTTTATTATCAAATAGGAGATTTATTGATAGGTCACTGTAATTGTTTTGTTTTGTTTTGTTTTTGTTTTTGTTTTGCTTATAGTAAAAATTTAAAGATAGTGCCTCATAAAACTGTTTTATTTCCTATTTTCTTTATTTATTGATGTATTGGAACAAATTTTCTTTTTTCTTTTTTTAAATATTCTTGAGAGTTTATTAGAGACTAGTTTCACAGGCCATAAGGAAATAGAAGGACTATGTACAGCATTTCAGGAAACAGGCAGGGAGCTGAGGAGGGCAAGAACAGTCTAGGGCCTTGGTGGGCGCATTCCCGGGGGAGGAGACCACCAAAGGGAAACCAGACAACTTCATGAGACTGAACACAAAGGCATAACAAACAAACAGGCCTGTGGTAACTTGGCCCCGGGCAATCGGGCCCATGCCTTTGTGGACTACATCCATATCTCTGTGGCCACAGGTCAAATAAAGCATCTCATCCCCCTGGAAGGCTGTTGCATCCTGAAAGGGGCATGCTCGTTGGACTTCCTCATCCATGAGGATCCTCACTGTGGGACCCGTGGGAATCCTCATGCCAGGTGGTGGGTCCATCATGCCTGGAGGGGGTTCCTCTCAACCCTTAGGTGGGGAAGGACACCACAGCCAGGTGGATACTGGGTTGGGGCCCCGGCAATACTGGCTATAGCAGCAACTGCAGCAACCTAAATGCCTCTTCCTTGGGGGGGTCATCACCTGTTGGGCTGGCCCACCAACCCCTCGGCCGGGCACAGAAAGTCCTGCAGGAGTGTGGGGCATTGGAACACCACCTCGGATTCCTCTGTCATCAGCTCTGCTAATCCCTGGGCCTCTGGCAGCTCCAGCAGGTGTCACTCAGACGATGTCAGTATCTTTGGGAAGAGGTCCCTCTCCTGGCATTGAGACCAGTTTCTCCTCCCCAAGCAGCACCAGACCAAGGACTTCCTTCTTTCTCTTCCTGTTTTGAATTCTTTGGCATGATCTTCCTAAACTCATTACAGTCACAGAGGATCAGATTCACACGCTTGTTTAAAGCCTTGAAGGTGCCAATGAAGATACACGGGAGTCTTGAGGGATGCACCTTATCCTGTAGTCGATGTACTGCAGCATCGTGCTGCTTTTGTCCACAGTCATGGTGGCCGTTCTGATGGCTCCCATTCCCGCCAGATTCACAATGGCAGGGGCTTGGATGCCAGCCCACTTCCCTGGAACAGATTTCTTAGAGCTTAACATATATACGGATGAAAAGCAGGAAAATGATTTTTATTAACATATATTTCTAGCCAAAAAACCCATAAACTAATAAACACTAAAACCCTATCAAGTCACTAAAATCCTGTGTTTTCAATAAGATGGTAACATTTGTTTTTAAAGATTATTTACCAATACATGTACTAAATTTAAATCTACTGAGTTGTGTGTTACCAGTAATTATAATGATTACATCGAGAGCTAACATTCTTTAGCTTGAAGATTTTCATTATTAGAAAAGTACATATTGAAGTGCAGGTGGCTCACTTGGTTAAGCATCTGACTCTTGGTTTTGGCTGAGGTCATGATCTCAGGGTTTGTGAGTCTGAGCTGGCACTGGGCTCTGTGCTAACAGAACAGAGCTTGCTTGGGATTCTCTCTCTCTCTCTCTCTCTCTCTCTCTCTCTCTCTGTCCCGCGTCTGCTTGTGTGTTCTCTCTTTCGCTGTCAAAATAATAAATAAACTTAAAAAATTAAACAAAAGAAAAGCATGTATTGTATAATTTATGCCATAAAATTTTATGTTATCTCTACTTGTCAGTAAAATATACACACATCATCAATTATTTATTTTCATAGCAGTGATATGTGACTGAGGTCAGGAAAGATGCTTATTAGTGAATATATATTAGAACAAAAATATGTAGGGATCGTGAAATGAATTAACAAACACATATGCACATACACACACCTCACTCATAAATTCTTTCTAGTAGATGTTATTAGATCCCAAATTGCCAGGACAAGCATCCATTGTTACATAAGGAAATACAATGTAATATTTTTATTTTAAAATAGAATTATTTTTTTGTTTGTTTAATGCTTTTGTGTTTATTTTGAGATAGCACAAGCTGGGGGAGGGACAGACAGAGCAGAGAGAATCCCAAGCAGGCTCTGTACTCTCACTATGGAGCCCATTGAGGGGTTTGATCTCATGAACCAGAAGATCATGTACCTGGTCAAATTGGAGGCTTAACAGACTGAGCCACACAGGTGCCCCAAAAGAGAAATATTTATAATGCAACAAATTGCTACTCTTGGTTTATTTAATATGTGATGAAAATTTTAGATGGCAACTTGATAATGTCCAAGGAATTCCTTAGTTTTTCACGCTATTTTGGATGAACAGCATTGAAGAGCACTAGTCAGCTGGTCATTTTCACTTTGCTGCTTGTCTTGCCAGAAAGTATATTTTGCCTTGCCAGAACATATATTTGCACGTTACAGCTTTCTTCGTGTCTCATCAATTTTGAAAAATTTTTAATATATTTATTCATCAAATATTGCTTTTTTCCTTCTTACCTCTTATTCTGGGGTTCCACTAAATATATTTTTAGACCTTTTAGTCATGACTTATATATCTTTTATACTGTCTTCTGTATTTTATATTCTTTTGCCTTTTTTTTTATTACTTTGTATTCAATATTTTTATGACATATTACAGTTTGCTTATTATCTGTTTATTTCTAGCCTGCTATTAGTCCATCAGTGATTTCTTAACTTCAGTTTGCAGAATTTCCATTGGGTTATCATTTATAATTTCCAGTGCCCTGTTTCATATGCTCCCTTTAACAGAACATCCTGGGCTCAGAACTCAGCTTCCTTAAGCAATGGCTCAGTGCCAAGTAGACCTTCTGTAATTAGTATTTTGGTGTTTTTACTCTATTTTTCCTGTACATTAAAAAAAAAAAATCCCCAGGAGAGCCTTAAAAAACTCAAAAAGGTTTTGAGTGATTTGTCTCTAGACTTCTTCCCCATCCCCCAAAAAACTTTTTACAGAATGTCAGTTTTCTTCTTGCAGGGATAGATAAATAGATAGATAAAGAGATAAACATAATTGTAAAATCCAATTTTGTAGTAAATGGCAATTAGGTATTGGCCAGATGTTTCTTTTTCTTTTTCTTTTTATATACTGATCACTTTGAATATTTACCTTTTTTATTAAATTTTCCTATGTAACAAGATGGCTGAAATTGAGACTATTTTCTTGAAGTATCATAATAAATACTAAACAAGTAAAGAACCCTAAATATTAATCATATAGACTTATCTTCATTTTTGAATGTTTTCCTCAGAGATATCAATTCACTAAACTTGCATGTAGACAAGTAATGAATCATATCATAGAGCTGTCTTAATACATGGCAAGGACATGAACTGTGTAACAATGGAAATCAGTCCATCTGCTTCCTTGTAGTCTCAATGATCACTCCTGAATAACAGGGTTGGATAAGTTATGCATTGTTAATAACAAGAGATAAGCATTATCATCAACATTCTGTAACTCCTTTACCATTGCCACAACCCATTGTCTTGTGATATCTATGTAAATGTGGGCTAATAGTCTGAAAGTAAAAGAAAATATTGAAAACTACTTGAAATCATGTGGTGGAAAATAAATGCATCTCTTTTTAAAGGTATAGGAAGGTAGGTTCTACCTACATTATGTAAAAATAACTAAATATTCTAAACAATTAGGTTAAGGAGACAAAGGAAGAGAAATACCATATAATTTTGTTCATATGTGGAATTTAAAAAAACAAAAAAAAAAAATGAGCAGAGAGAGAAAGAGAGAGACAAACCAAGAAATAGATTCTTTCTTAATTATAGAAAACGAAATGATGGTTACCGGAGGTGGGGAAGATGGGTTAAATAGGTGATGGGGCTCCAGGAGTGGACTTGTTGACATGAGCGCTGAGTGATGTAGGGAAGTGTTGAATCACTATACTGTACCCCTGAAACTAATATAACACTGTATGCTAACTAACTGGAATTAAAATGAACATTTTAGGGACGCCTGGGTGGCTCAGTCTGGTCTGACAGGTCAGAGCCTGGAACGTGTTTTGGATTCTGTGTCTCCGTCTCTCTCTGCCCCTCCCCCACTCTTGCTCTGTCTCTCACTGTCTCAAAAATAAATAAAATATAAAGAAAAAAATTAAAAATAAAAAAAATAAAATGAAAACTTCAAAAACTTTTTTTTACATAAATGAAGAAACAAAGAGCCAATTAAATTTTTTAAAAAATCAGGTAATCTGAGGGATTAAACACCTCTATCATTTCTGGGATTCTTGGACAGTGCACAGAATCAGCGCATGTTGAAAAGAATTACAAATATTTGCAATTTTGAAGGCTTAGATCATTTTCTTTCTTTTTTCTTTCTTTTTTTTTCTCTTTCTTTTTTTGGCTTAGATAATTTTCTAATGATTGTTTAAAAAAATTTTTTTTAATGTTTTTATTTATTTTTGAGACAGAGAGAGACAGAGCTCAAGCAGGGGGTGGGGCAGAGAGACAGGGAGACACAGAATCCGAAGCAGGGTCCAGTCTCTGAGCTGTCAGCACAGAGCCTGACGTGGCGCTGGAACTCACAAATTGCAAGATCAAGACCTGAGCTGAAGTCGGTTGCTTAACTCACTGAGCCACCCAGGTGCCCCTATTTTTAATTGTTTTTAAATGTTTGTTTATTTTTTGAGAGAGAGGGAGACAGAGCGCAAGCGGGGGAGGGGCAGAGAGCGAGGGAGACACAGAACCTGAAGCAGCCTCCAGGCTCTGAGCCATCAGCACAGAGCCTGATGCGGGGCTCAAACTCACAGACCGTGAGATCATGACCTGAGCCAAAGTCGGACGCTCAAACAACTGAGCCACCCAAGTACCCCTCTAATGATTGTTTTAAATCCATGACTTATATATTAAATTGTTGGCCTTTTTTGAAGATTTTAAATATGTGTTATACCTTTTTTCTTTGTCAAAAAACAAAAAACAACTTATTTGCATGTTATGCTCTTTCAGGGCTGCAAGTCCTCCTTCCAGACTATCTTCAGGAGCGTTTTGTACAAGCGGCTTTGAGCTACATTGCTTGCAATTCAGAGGGAGAGTTCATCTGCAAGGACAATGATTGCTGGTGTCAATGTGGTCCCAAATTTCCAGAATGCAACTGCCCCTCCATGGACATTCAAGCCATGGAAGAGAATCTTCTTCGAATAACTGAAACCTGGAAAGCCTACAACGGTGACTTTGAGGAATCAGGTAAGATAAGTTTTAATGCAACACTTAAACTTGGTCAGAAATAAAAAACAAAAAATACTATACTGAAACGGCTACTTTCTTTTTGGAAGAAACTATTACATAATTGGAAAGCCTTTTATTTAATTTCTGTTATTATTGCTTCAAATAGACATCTATATCACTTTTATTACCAATGATTCTGTATTTTACTGAAAACATATTGTGCTTTGTGTATTGCTATGTACCATGGGCACTAGAACCTAACCTGCTCTTGAACTCATGTATTAGTCATTTAAGAAAGAAAGCTTTTGCCTTTCTCGATATAAGAATTTATCATCTGATTTCTCTGATATATCTCTAGCCTTTTCTAATAGCCCATGGGTTTCATTTGTGAGGCAAAAACGCAGAGAGCATTTGTTTGTCCTATACCTTCTTTACATTAACATGAATTTCATGAATGTGCACCTTCACTGAACTCTTTATTTTTTAATCAAATTTAAATCAATTTTGATTTATGTTTGTGGGTTTTTGTTTTTGTTATATCTGAATTTTTATGAGTGTGTATATGTGCTTTCAATATTGTTTCTTATTGATTACATAGCCTGTAATAGCTTTCATTTCATAAAGCACTGAATTTTAATAAAAGATTAAGGATGTGTCAACATAAAATTGAAAATGTTGATAAAAGCATATATAATAATACAAGATAAAAGAATAATTAAAATCCTTAGATTATGGTGAGCATAATTGTATAGTTATTACTCAAAAGTGTTGGGCATGTCTAACTTTCAAATGGGCAAAAGAGGTTTTAACTTCCAAGAGGCCAGACTTATAGGACTGAGTGTTAGAATTTTTCTGGTGATTGGGTTAGCCAAACATACTTAAAGAGTGACAACAAAATTCAACATCCATTCATGATAAAAGAACTCAACAAATTAGGCATGGAAGGGACATATCTCAACAAAATAAAGACCATCTAGGACAAGTCCACAGCTAACATCAGATAAGAAACAATACAATTGATGGTTGCAACAAATCATCTTTTTTGTGGAATAGAACCACCAAATTATAAAATAAGAGGGTAGGCAAATAAATGTAGGAAGGATTGATGAATTTAGAAATTCTTGAGGTATATTTTGATCAAAATAGTGCTTAATAAGTAACACTTTTCAATTATAAATATTTTCAAATATAAATACTTCTATTTATAAAAACAGGAAGAACTGTTTAGAATCAAAGATCCTTATCCCCTTGAAATTGTTGGAAAATCTTATGAATCTCTCTTTCTACAGTTTATATATTTTTTCTTTTTTTAAGTTTTAATTTAAAATCCACTAAGTTAACATACAGTGTAATATTAATTTCAAGTGTACAGTATAGTGATTCAACACTTTCATACAATAATGGGTGCTCATCCCAAGCGCACGCCTTAATAGCCATCACCTGTTTAATTCATCCCCCATCTACCTCCCCTCTGGTAACCATCAGTTTGCTCTTTATAGCTAAGACTCTGTTTCTTGGTTTGCCTTCCTCTCTTTTTTTTTCCCTTTTGTTCGTTTTGTTTCTTAAACTCCATATATGAGTGAAATCATATGTTATTTGTCTTTCTCTGACTGACTTATTTCCATCTGCAGCCACGTCATTGCAAATGGCAAGATTTCATTTTTTATGACTGAGTACAACGTCTTCTTTATCCATTCATCAGTCAGTGGGCACATGGACCGTTTACATAATTTGGCCTTTGTAGATAATGCTGCTATAAACATTGAGGTGCATGTATCCCTTTGAATGAGTATTTTTCTATTCTTTGGGTAAATACATAGTAGTGCAATTGCTGGCTCACAGGGTAGTTCTGTTGTTAACTTTTTGAGAAGTCTTCATATTGTTTTTCAAAGTGGCTGCACCAGTTTACATTCCCACCAACAGTGCAAAAGGCATCCAAATGAACAAGGAAGAAGTAAAACTTTCAGTATTTGCAGATGATATGATACTGTCTATAAAAAGTCCAAAAGATTCCACACACACACACACACACACACACACACACACAAACCTGCTAGAACTGATAAAAAAAATTTGGTAAGATCACAGGACACAAAACCAATGTACATAAATCTGTTGCATTTCTATACACCAATAATGAAGCAACAGAGAGAGAAATTACAGAATCAATCCTATTTATAAATGCACCAAAACCAATAAGCTATCTAGGAATAAACCTAATGAATTTCTAATCTCAAATTTTTCTTTCTAATTTTCCCAGTAGAATAGTCAGATACCATGCCTGAGACATTTGTAATGTTTTATTCATGCATACCATCTAATGTTTAAAAATAATTATGGACTACAGCACTTTTAGATAAATTATAATATACGGTAGTCTCCCTGGGTTTAAATGAAAAAAAAAAACAACAACAACAACTTCCATTTCATAGTACAGTGTATGATAGGTTAGATCAGGGAATCCTCTGGGCCTCTGTATATTTGTGGAATTCACACAGGAATGCTACATTTTTTATTTTGCCTTGGAAATTTATTGAAATAGAGGGCACCTGGGTGGCTCAGTTAGTTAAGCATCTGACTTCAGCTCAGGTCATGATCTCACAGTTTATGAGTTCAAGCCCCACATTGGGCTCTGTGCTGACAGCTCAGAGCCTGGAGCCTGCTTCAGATTCTGTGTCTCTCTCTCTGCCCCTCCCCGCTCTCATCTGTCTCTGTCTTTCAAAAATAAATAAACATTAAATTTTTTTAAAGCAAAGTTTATTAAAATACAAATCACCAAAAGAGCATTTGGATTTTGTTTCCAGGTAGAATGTAGTATATTGAAGTAAGGCAGCACTTCCATTGATAGTGCTAGGAAGGTAAATAATTTTTTAAATTATATTTTTACGCATGTAATAGGTCACAAAAGCAACAAAACTAACTGAAATAAAATTTCTGACTGGAGGTATAAGCTGGCGATTCACATTTTTCTTTCCCTCCTTTCTTTCTCCCCTCCTCCCTCCTCCTTCCCTCTCTCCCTCCCTTCCTCCCTCCCTCCTTCCCTCCCTGCTTCTTTCCTTCCTTTCTTTTATTCACTAATTTACTTAGTTCTGTGAACATTTGACAGTTCTTGATTTAGAGTAGACTCTGAGGACTGTGCATTTAGCCACTCAAAGAGTGGCTGAAGGAAGAAAGATAAACCTGCAAAACTTTCAGTGGTTGTGGACATCGGAGTGACAAAATTCTAGATCTGATGGACCTAAAGAAGTTCAGTTTTAATACAAGGTATTTGCTGAATTTGAGACAGTGCTAGATGCTATAAAATGATTCAAAAGTCTCTGAAAGTGGAAAGAAGTTAATCACAGACTTTCAAGAGCTTAAGACAAAAACTCTCGAAAAGGAGGAGCTTGAAAATAAAACTGGCAAGGATGGAAAACCCCTACAGAAAATGATGAATTGACACAGTTTCTATAGCTGCTTTTCCCTGGGGCACATTTATCAGTTCCAGTCAGAGCTAGAAGCTGAGAACCTAGGATTAACTCTTGGAAAATGCTGCTCTTCCAGAACACTGAAACCAGAAGAATATTTTGCATTTAGTGTAGATCACAGAGAGAATATTGGAGACTTAAAGGCTTTTAATTTCATGGCCAGTCTCCTCTTTAAAAATGTTTGTCTTATTTTGAATCTACCTGTGGCAGATGACTAAAGAGATAAACTAAAATCTCTCAGTGATAAAATGGAATCTTTGCAGTGTTACAGACCTGAAGAAGCAAATGCTCAAAAGGTGGATAATTGAAAGTTTGAAAGAACCACACTTTAACAACAGGGGAGACCCAGAAGTAGGTTGAGTCCCATACAATTATAGCCCAGCACTAATGCAGTTTAAATCTTGATCTTAAGGAGTTGACCCTGAAAAAATTAAATCCCATAGCATCTGTTAAATATGGAGAGGGTGGCCTCTTGAGGTTGAAAGATTTTCTAAAGAGTCTGCAGTTCTTTTGATATATGATGGACATAAAACCCTAATTTACAACATATGTGAGCACACAAGACCTTGTAGGTAATGTCAAAGAGAAAAGAAACCAGACAATAGATGTCAGATGACTCCAATATTGAAATTAGTAGAAAAGATTTCGGATAATTGTTATTAAAATGTTCAAAAAACGAAAGGAAAGAAATGATAGTGTAGATGAAGATGTTGAAACATTCACCAAGATTTGGAATCTACAGAGGTGGACTAAAGGACATTCTAAAACATAAAAGTACAGTAACTGAAATCAATAGCTCAGTCTTTTTAATAAGAGTTTTAATAAGAGTTTTGGCACAATGGATGGCAAGGTTAGTGAATGTGAAGACAGATGAATAGAACAGACAAAATGGACGCAGTGAGGAAAGCAATCACAAAATATTGGAGACATGCATACAAGGTCTAACATATTTTTTAATCTGAGGCATAGGAGGAGTAGGTGGTAAAATGGCATAAACGATATGCAGAGACATAATGGATACAATTTGTTTTTAACTAAGAATCCATACAAGTCAACCTACAGATAAAAAAGCACAGCAAACACAAACACAAAGAAAGATAAATAGAAAGAAAACCACAGATAGACACATCATAGAGAAACTTTTGGGGAGAAAAGGGCAGAAAATAGTTTTCAATATAATTAGAGAAAAAAAAAGACATTACTCTCAGTGGAGTAATAATAGGTCTGACTCACCAAAAAACAAAAGATTTTGACATCTTTAAAAATAAAAAAAATAACTATTGATTTATAATTATTTACCAGTCCACAGCTTTTCAAAACTGAGGCTGAAAATAAAGATGTGTTCAGACAAGAAATGCTGGGAAAAGACATAGAAATGCAAAGAGGAAGAGGAATAATAGAGTAAGCAAATATATGAGAGTGAATACAAGTGAATATCAACTGTACAAAATAATAATTATAATGTGATGTGGAAACAATATAGATGTATATAGAATTTTGATATATTACAATAGTATAATAATGAGTGATGAATGGAAAGAGTTAATATTCTCAGTATTCCAAGGTGCTCCTATTGCTAAGGATGTGTTAAGTGATGTAATTTGTATTAGAGTGAAATCAATCAAAGACATATATTCATAATCTCTATGATAATTCTAAAATAAGGAAAAATGCTTAAAATCTAGAAGAAGGAAATCAAATAAAAATATTTTATTACCCCCACAAAAGACAATAAAGTAGAAAATAGAAGAAGAATCATCTGTATCAAGTAGATAATCCAGTTATAAAGGGATAAGTTTAGATTGTACTTTCAGTAAATTGTAACTGGTCAGATATAATCCCACTATAATGGTTATTTATATTAAATATTATATTTTTCTTATCACATTAAATATTCTAAATAAAAGACCACAGGACTGGTTAAAATAACATAGCAATAATAATAACAATAATAGTAATAAGAGATTATTTGTTATTTACTAGTGACATGCTAAGGACATAGATAAATTGAGGTTAAAGGGTGGAAAAAAATATGTAATGTAAACCTAGCTAAAAGTGCTAATTTATAATACAAGATATATTAATGGAAATAAAATATTTTATGCTAATAAAACAGTCAATCCAACAGAAATATAAGTATTAATTTATATGAACTACAAAATGAAAATTGTACCCCATCAGTTAACTAGTCAATTTAGACTTTATTTAAGACTATTGTAATTGGGGCGCCTGGGTGGCTCAGTTAGTTAAGCATCAGGTCATGATCTTACAGTTTGTGAGTTTGAATTCTGTGTGGGGCTCTATGCTGACAGCTCAGAGCCTGGATGGAGCCTGCTTTGGATTCTGTCTCCATCTCTATCTGCCTCTCTCTCTCTCTCTCTCTCTCTCTCTCTCTCTCTCTCAAAAATAAATAAACATTAAAAAAATTGAGACTAAGGAGAGAGACTTACAGTAAGGAAGAGAAGTTGAACTCAAATCCTCTGAAACAAAATGAGGGAGGATTTTTTAAACATTGGGATTAGCTCATGGTAAAGTACAAGAAAACATGACCAGGAAAGCTGGTCAACATGATTAAGCTAGCCGTGTTTGCTAATTGTCCCTTATTTAAGTTTGTCTTCTACTTTCCCCCAGAGGCTGGAGAATAGAGGTACTATCTCCTTTTCTTTGGATGATTACATTTCCAAGAGGTCACTCCCAGATCCTTGAGAAAGTCTTTATGGTTTATAAAGGATTTATATCTTAAAAAGGACACAGAAAGAATTTACCAATGCAAATTTTCATACAAAAAGGGAAATCAGGGGCCTGAAGAAACCTGTTCAAAATTTAGTGAATGTTGTGAATAAAATCCCAAATATTGACAGTAAAATACAAAAAAAAAAAAAGAAATTTAAAATTTCTGTAATTAAAAACAGCATTAAAAATGAGAAGGCAAGGGGCACCTGGTTAGCTCAGTTGGTTAAGCATTTGACCCTTGGTTTTGGCTCAGTCATGATCTTGTGATTTGTGAGTTTGAGCCCCAAGTCAGTCTCTGAGTTCTTAGCATGGAACAAGTTTGGGATTCTCTTTCTCCCTCTCTCTCTGCCCCTCCCCTGGTTGTGCTCTATTTCTTTCCCTCAAAATAAAAAAATAAACTTAAAAAAAATGAGAAGGCAATTTATATAGAAGGAGAACATATTTGCAAGACATCTGTCGAACAAGAAACTCCTATGAATAATATATACAGAAATCCTTCTAATCGATTAAAAAAAAATCTATAAAGAAATGGTCAAAATATTTCAACACCTTGAAAAAGAGGAACTCCAAATGGAAAATAATTACACAACAAAGTGTTCAATAGCATTAGTAATCAAAAAAAAAGGCAAGTAGAGTCATAAAGCCACTCATGATAGCACTACTTACCTACTAGAATGGCTAAAATTTAAAAAAAGAAAGGAAGAAGGGGAAGAGGAAGGGGAAGAAAAAGAGAAAGAAGTGGGGGGAGGGGAAGAGACAGGGGAAAGGGAAAGAGAAGGGGAAGGGACATTATTCTCAACACTCTGAAAGCAGAAAATACCAAAATGCCTATCAAGAGGAAAAGAGTAAAAAAATCACATTTACACAATGGAATTCTATGAAGCTAAGTGAATAAATGATCTACCCAGGATGATATAAATAAATCTAAGTATCAAATTGAGCAAAAGACCAAAAGCAAAAGTATACGTACTATGTGATTCCATTTATATGAAGTATAAAAATAAGCAAAGTTCATCTACCCTAGTCCAAGTGGGGGCTTCAGTTCCTTTGCTGAGGCAAGTGCTGATGTGACAGATGAGGGTCTGAGGTGCTTCTTTGGTGCTAAAAAGTCATTATCCCTCACTCCGGAGGCTGCTACAATGGCATGTTCCGTTTTTGAAAATTCTGAGTTCACACCTACGATATGTGCATCTTACTCTATTTATATCATAATTTAATACAAATTAAAAATTAAGAGCAAGAATCCTGGCATGTAAATAATCAGAAGGACATACTTCCAGAATAATTGAACAAAGTAAACATTTTTAATGCTCATTATATGTTATGTGCCAAAATATGTAATTGGTGAAAAATTAGTCAGAAATATTCAATGGCCAGAGGCTCCGAACTACTAGCTAAAAGCTAATGCTAATTACAGTCGGACTTTTTCACCCCCACCACTATCAAACAAAAAAAAAAAGTCAGACTTTTTCATCTTAACTCCTGTGTGTACTGTCCATCTCAGGTTAAAACCACATTCTTACCATATCGGTTCAATTGTGTCAATGTTGAAAAAAAATGATTTACTGAATCAATCTATGTTTGGATGATATTTCTGAAACTATTTACAATATTGACAAAACATATTTTTTTGTTTCAATTGGTATATACTGTATTTATTTAGCTGAATCAAATTTAATTTGAAGAGTGACCCTACTTTGCTGTAATTTTTTGATTCATGATAGATAATATTGAGGTGTTTTTTTTTTTTTCAATTTCAATATAAAGATAAAGAATGAATCTAAACTTTTTATTAACACACTACATCTTTGGTAAAACCACATTCACTTACGCACACAACAGGTAAAATATTTTTACTGGACTCCTTTCAAAACTAGTGAAATGTATGGAAGGGCACACTTCATAGTTTTGAGAAGAGTTTTTTCCTGAGAAAGAAAATTTCCTTTTTTTGCCTCTTAGACATAAGCAAAACATAAAAAGTAATGAGGCAGATATTGCATTGGGAAAAGGTTTTCAAATGATCTCATCACCCACAGGCTCCTATAAGTGAATAGACTTTATTCTAAGTACTTTGATTGTAAGGAAATGCACCAACTTATATCATTTTGATTAAGAATGATGATAAGGTGATTTTCAAATATTTAAGTTTACTTGACAACTTTCTAATGCAAGCAATTAACGAATCTAACATATATTTTTATAGAAGCTGAAGAAAAAATACATTTCAGATTCTATTGGAGCAGGATAACTTGTTTGTAAATACGTTTCTGTTTTGTGTGTTTTCTCTTATCACCAAGTATAAAATTAAATCAGCTGACCAGATTAGTGTACGTTGCTAAGCCATTTTTATATTTGGTTATATATGATTCATTTTGTTTTGTAATACAAGTCTTGGAAAACATGCCTTTTACAGCCTGCCAAAAAGGTGTCAGATAATTTCAAAATAGAATGTATTTTTTTCATATCTTGCAACCTGAGAGAATTTTGGTTGTAAGAACTATATTTGAATAAATGTATTTATTCTCTACCTTTATATTTTCAGAAACAAATTAATGTTGTTCAATAAGAAACACTGGTGGCATATATGCAACAGCAATTATCTAGGATCTAGGATAGAGATACAGGGAAAGAAAGGATCTAGGATAGAGATACAGGGAAAGGCATAGGGAGATATAGATGCAGACAGCAAACGAAACATGTGCACACAGTAACAGTAACCAAACAAACATTGATGTCTCCTATATAATTTGAAAAAAACAATATTTTTGCCAATTGCTACCCAGGTTTTGGTCAGGAATTCTATCCTAATGAAAAACCTGGAAGACTTTACAGTTTTAGAGATGTATCTAAATAAATAAACTTAAAATTTATTTTGATTTGGATCATGCCATCATTTACTAAAATTACTAGAAAAATAACCACTATCTAGGTAACAATATAGCATCTTTTCCATATAATATCCTAAGTTATCCTTAATTCTTCTTTGGATGAATAAGAAACTTAATTATTTAAGCTACAACTATGGAATATAATGATACAAGTGATAGCTAATCTTTAAGTAGTAACTAATCTTAAAAAAAATAAAGGGCTTTACATACAGCACAAATCTTTTAGAATTTTTTGACATGACATCTTTACTCTTTGGAGAAATTGTGTCATCACTTGGTATGTGGGAAATCTAAGGTGTATTGTATGTTGTCAACATAAATCTCGATCAGAATCATGTCCTATTAAATGTAAGGATATTCGTTTAATAAACCAGGAATGACAGCTGGAGGCCACCTTGTAATGGAAAGTGTTTAGGTGTTACTTTTAGAGAACACTGTCCATTTGACACTTCATCTGAAAAATGGATAAACTTTTTAATGTTATAAAGAGAAATTGTATGGACTATAAAAGTTGGGTTAACTTTATTTACAAATGTTTTTTTTAAATATAGACTATTATTAATTTTCTTTCCCCAGAGCAGTTTCTCCTTCAGATGATAGTTAATTATAACTTTACAGAAAAACAATATTTTCCAGAGAAAATAAGTGCATCTGAATAAAACCCTTGAATTTTAACTAACTGTCCAGTTTACATGTTATAATCTTTAATGAAATCTTACTGTTTGCTGCTCAGTATTCACCACTAAAGAGCCTCAAATTTTCTTTAAGGAACTGCCCCCATTCCCATTCTTAGTATTGCCGTGTATGGTACTTCGCTCATACTGAGATCCAGAATTGCACTCTGATTAATGCAAGCAAATCACCAGAATCCACTCCCTTAGCTACATAGATCAGTTTAAGACACATGAAAAATTGGGTCAATGAGACCCAGAAATATATTTCCCAGGAGTATTTGAAGGAGATGAAAGATGCCTATTTTTTCCACTATAGCTATAGGGAATGTTATTAATTTTTCTTCTTAGATAAGAAGAGCATAGTCTTAAGACCTGTAGAGTGCCATCTTGCAACTATAGGAATTGCTTGACCCATGCAGGACGGAAAAATATATTTCTTTGGTTACATTGTTGTGCTGTTAAATCACTCCTGCTTCAAGGTCACCTTTTCTTTAGTTTCAGTTACATGAACCAGTAAACTTCCTTCATTGTGTAGGGACTTTGAGATGATCTACCATTCATGACTGGCTAGTAATAACTGCAGTAATCAACAACCCCCAAATATCTTTGGATTGTAACATCAATGTTTATTTCTTCCTCACATGACTATGGCAACTTTGCTGGCAATTTTGCTCTCTGCCCTCGTTCTAAGGCTCAGGCTGACAGACCAGGCCCCATGGGGAAGAGTGATCACCACAGAGAAGGAAAATAACATGGCAGGTGATACGTGTATTAAGTCTTAAAGCTTAGCCAAAAAGTGATACATAACACCAATGCTAAATTTCATTGGTCAAAACAAGTTATCCTTGCCTACCTAAAGAGGGATCTTTTTCCTTAAAAGAGATCCTTAATATTTATAAAAAGTTGTAATGATTTCACGCTCCATTGTTCTGATTACTAGATATTCAATTTCCTCCTCTTCTCAGATGCAGAACCCGCATCCCCATGAAAGACAGAACCTAAGTCCCATCTATTACTGTGTTGAGCTCAGAGGAGTGATACTTGGCAACCTCTTAATCCAATCCATATGTGGTTTCTTTTTTTACAGAGACATGAACCAAACAGCAAGTTATGTGTCCCAGACATACCATACACCAAGATAGAATCAACCAGGATAATTATAGTGAGCACCTCCACCTAGAAAGGGGAAAAACAGGGAACACAAAACAATCTTGTTGGTACCAATGATGAAATTCTATTCCGAAGACATTTTGAAAATTCTATTCCGAAGACATTTTGAGGGCCCCAGACCTGAGAATATCCCTTGATTGGTCCTCAATTTTTACCTCTGGGAGTGGCTCTCTTGTTGACTGTTTCCAAATTCCAAAGTATGTGTGATCTTTCTATTCCATTTCCTCCTTAGTCACATGTGAGGTGAGAATCAGAAAATGTGACTGGGGAACCACTTTCTCAGTCTGCTTTCTGCCCAAACATTGGAAGGTCATTTTAAATCTTAAACTGCACATTTTTTTTTTAACCCGGGTTCATGGGTTCTTTGGCAGTACAACTTATGTAAAAATTTGCTGCTCTTTTATCCATTTGAATTCAATGAATTCCATGGGCCAACAGCCACACCCGCAGTTTTTCCTAGAGATGCCTTCCATATTTGTTTTTTTCTTTTCTTTTCTTTTCCATCCTATTTCCTTTCCTACCTCTCTCATTTGAATCATGGGATTTTCTTAGACTTCTTTACTTGTGCCTTGTCCAATTAAGAATATGTGCTGAGTGCTACACCTTTTTTGGGCAAATTCTGTAAGACACATTAATCTATTCTGCGGTTGTGAAAAAAAACGTGAGGCCAGATACTAAATTTTATATTTGTTATGAAGGGGTGCCTGGGTGGCTCAGTCGGTTAAGCATTCAACTTCGGCTCAGGTCATGATCTCACGGTCCGTGAGTTCGAGCCCCGAGCGAGCTCTGTGCTGACAGCTCAGAACCTGGAGCCTGCTTCTGATTCTGTGTCTCCCTCTCTCTCTGACCCTCCCCCCATTCATGCTCTGTCTCTCTCTGTCTCAAAAATAAATAAACGTTATATTTGTCATGAGACATTGATCGTTGTAACAGAGTCATTCATTTTAATATTGGGAGGTGAAAAGCAGTTCCCACTTTCAAACTCTACCTGCTTCATTGCTTCTGTATTTATTCCCTTTTGTTTCTGCTTATAAACTCCCTAATTCTTTTCTAAGTCTGAGGTAGTACTTCAGACACAAAACCTAGGCAATGCTATACAAATGCACAATCCAAAGCTCATGTCGAAGTGTGACATTACCATTTGTCTTTTCCTCATACCACTCGTGCGTCGTGAGTGGGCTGCAGGGTCTCCTGTATGTCTCTTCACTCCAGGCCTTGGGCTGACGGTGCAGCCTCTGCCCGGAGCAATGTGTCACTGAGACGGAGGACAATACCTGGCCATCCCTTACCAGAAGCAGCCATTAGCAATCGAACATTCTATTTTATGACATTTTCTCTGGCACTTGGAGCTTATTGGTCACGTGATCTCCATCCCCAGTTACCACGGGCAAGAGTTTTACTAGCCGTTTTCCCACTGCTTAACCTGGATTGTCATCATTCCAGCTCTGGCAAAGTGGCCTTGACACATTCTTGATCAACTCAGTCAGTGTCACAACTGTAGGCTTTTGCTTTCTCCAGCCCACCCCACCCCTTCCATTCCTTGCTCCCATTTTCGTGTAAGTCAAGATCAGCTTGGTAGCACTACAACAACAAACCTCTACCATCTCAGCTATAAACAGAGGTCACTTCCCACCTATACAGCATGCCCACACAGGTTAGTGGGAGTATTGGCACTGCCTTGTCCTCACTCCTGGATGGAGGCTGAAGGGCATGTGGCCACCTGGAGTGGTTTGCTTATGGAGGCAGCGGGAAGAGTGCAGTAAATCGTCGCTGGCTCTTATGTGAATTGCTGAGAATTCATATTAATTCCCAGCAACGCACATTACCTATGATCACATTCCATTGCCAGGACTAATTTCAAAGGAAACAGAGAAATGCCACTTTACCATATGCCCCAAAAGAAGAGGATCTAGAATATTTCTGAACACCCAAAATATCAGCCACAGTTGTTTTTCAGATACAACTAAAAAAATCATATTCTGTAGCATCTAACTGATACTCAGGTGGGAATATATATTTTGCCCTTGCTATCTGAAATTCTACAGTCTTCTGTATTAACAGCAAAAGGAGATTTGCATATTGTTAAGTGACCTTTGGCACATTCAGTCCACTACACCTATTGTTTTGTCCCAACTAAATACCTGAACATTAGATCAACAAACAAACATTTTTAGCAACAAGCTATGTGATCATTAGCAAGTCATTTAATCCCTTAAAATTTTCGCTACCTCATTCGTCATTCAGTTGCCTTGTTTAGATTAAAGGAACTGTATATAAAATTCTTATTCAAAATTGACTATCACATATAATATTGCCTTCTAATGGGTTAAGCTTCTTGGCAATCATATTCTTATATTTATAGTGTATTTGTTTTAAAGGGATTGGTGACTAGACTACAAGAGCAGGGGAAAGAAAATAAGCTTTTTACAACATGAAGTCTCAATTGCAATTCTCACAGTATCTAGGTATGTTTTAATTTATTGTGAGAATCTTTTATTGGATATACTGTAACTTAGAGATAGCCTAGAGAATTAGACAGAGTATTCAGCTTCAAGACTGATACAGCAAAATCAATTTGGTTTTCACTGCTGTTTGTTCTGATTGGTCAGCATTTCTGCTCTGATTCATCAATGCCTGGCTGTATCATATTTAATATATTATGAATATCACCTTTGCCATTACCAAATTTTATTCTGTACTTCAATTAATTTTTTAACATCATCTGAAATAAGATGGCTGTAGAGTGCCAAGCAGGTGTTTTATGTAATGATTCCTGATTTAGATCCCAAAAGGCCGTCTGCCAAATGCAATCTACCTGTTCTAGTTCGCTTGATGTATTTCCATACCTAGATCAGTGTCATCATCCCAACTGTGTAAAAAAGTTTGATATTCCTTGAGGGCAGAGAACATCATATTTCTTTTTGTCATTACACAAAAAACTAGTAAAGTGTGCTATATTTAGAAGACACATTATACATCACCGTATATGTTGATTGATTGATGAATGAGATAACAAAATATATGTGTGGCCAGACATTGCCCAGGAATTTATTTCGATCTACCTCATTCACTGCCTCTTGAATGTCACAGTGACTGTAAGACTATTCATCTTTTCAAAAGGTAACTCTGAAAAACAATTCTAAAAAACAAAAATACTTTACCTCTTATATTGTATTTCTTTTTTACCCAGGTATTTTAGGAATTTTTTTTCTTATTTCCGATCACTCAAATCCGAGTAAGAGTGTGAACAACTGCCATGTATTTCCCCTCATAATAAGATGATAGATTGTATAGATGCACCAGAACACAAAGATGTAATGCTTTTTCCATCACTTTGAATTTATTTGTTATGAAGAATTATCTCTCAATATATACATGTGTTTGTTCTAAAGCTATCGTAGTCAGTATTTATTAGAACTCATAATTTGGTCATCTCTCTGGTTTAGTCTAAAACAAATCATTCAAGGCTTTGATTCAGTATCATAAAAACAAAATAGTAGTGACTTCATTAAGTGTTTTATTGTTTGTTTTTCTCATATAGACATAGACTGTGGCAAAGAGAGATTAATAAATAATACTGTGTGTTCAGGGAATTTTTACTTGCTACTGTATGGCCAGTTTTATAAGAATATATGTGATGACCTTTCAGGGTTGTGTGCACTTTATGCTACCATTTGGGTCGTTTTGATAAAAATGGTCATTCATTTCAAATAGAAACTTTAGGAAAACAGGACAAAGGCTTTGACCACTCAGTGCATTCATACCTTCTACAGTTGCCTCATAATGGTCACATAGACTTTGTTAAAATCTTCTAATGTTGTATACTAAGTACTTCTATATTAACTATATATAACTATATTAACTATTCCATTGTATACATTTAATGTCTAGATGGTATTCCCTTATTATTACAAACTAACAAGTAATTCTATTCATCCATTTTCAGAGATTGTCCTTTGTGTTTTAGAATTTCATTATTTTTCTAAAGCAAACGAATCAACTCTTTATATGGATGTAGAGTGAATTTTGTTGTTTTTTACATGAAATGCTTTGCCATTTATTTCACTGATAAATGAAGACAGCAATATGTGGAATTTTAATTGGGTTATTGGATTCATGCACATAATCTAATGGTAGGACATTAGAAATTAACATAATGTCAAGGTATATCCCGTAAAATTTTTATGTGGTCATCAGATCTTTAATATTAGATATGGGATGCCTGGGTGGCTCAGTTGGTTAAGTGTCCAACTTTGGCTCAGTTCATGATCTCACAGTTCATGGGTTTGAGCCCTGCATTGGGCTCTGTGCTGACAGCTCAGAGCCTGGAACCTGCTTTAGATTCTGTATCTCCCTCTTTCTCTGCCCATCCCCTAGTTGCACTCTGTCTCTCTCTCAACAATAAATAAACATTACAAAGAAAAGAAAAGAAAAGAAAAGAAAAGAAAAGAAAAGAAAAGAAA